>NC_077229.1:199889321-200146821 GCF_027887165.1 Monodelphis domestica | reverse complement strand
ATTGGTTATCCCTTGTAGTAGACTTGTAAAGGTTGGTTATTCTGTTACTACAGCAACTGGATGAGAAAATGAGAGAGAACGAAAAATAATTTTATTTCAGGTAGAAGCTGAAAAGGGGGAAAAGAGAAAGATGGCAGCTTAGAGAAAGCAACAGTTCAGACCTCTGTAAATCTTTCTTCACCAATCAAAAACACAATGCTTTGAGGTGACTGAAAATCAAATCTAATAGGACAGAGCCAGGAAACCCTCCTCCTGGACCCAACTTAAAAGGTATGCACCCAAAAAAGCCTGAATTCTAGAATATATGGTTTAAGGGGAAGGAAGAAGGAAGGTCCCAGGACCCCTTCCCCACCCACGGTTCTTTTTTTTTCCATTTGAATTAATTTATTTAGTCAATTTAAAACATTATTCCTTGGTTACAATAATCACATTATTTCCCTCCCTACCCTCCACCCACTCATCCCACAACCAACACGCAGTTTCATTGGGTATTACATGAGTCCTTGATCAGAACCTATTTCCATGTTGTTGTTTACACTAGGATGTTCATTTAGACTCTACATCCCCAACCATATCTCTTTGACCCATGTATTCAAGCAGTTGTTTTTCTTCAGTGTTTTTACTCCCACTGTGTTTCCTCTGGATGTGGATAGTGGTTTTCCTTGTAGGTCCCTCCAAGTTGTTCAGGGTTATTGCATTGCCACTAATGGAGAAGTTCATTACATTCAATTATACTGCAGTGTACCTATCAGTCTCTGTGTACAGTTTTCTTCTGGTTCTGCTCCTTTTGCTCTGCATCAATTCCTGGAGGTCCGTTCCAGTTCACATGGAATTCCTCCAGTTCATTATTCCTTTGAGCACAATAGTATTCCATCACCAACATATACCACAATTTGTTCAGCCATTCCCCAATTGAAGGGCATCCCCTCATTTCCCAATTTTTTGCCACCACAAAGAACACAGCTATGAATATTTTTGTACATGTCTTTTTCCTTATTATCTCTTTGGGGTACAAACCCAGCAGTGCTATGGCTGTATCAAAGGGCAGACAGTCTTTTATCTCCCTTTGGGCATAGTTCCAAATTGTACTCCAGAATGGTTGGATCAATTCACAACTCCACCAGCAATGAATTAATGTCCCAACTTTGCCACATCCCCTCCCCCACCTAAAGTTCTGAACCACCAGTGGTGACTGGAATCTATGGGCAGTCCAGGGCTCTAGTCCAGAGGGAGTACTTTGTCAGCAAAACTGTACCAGGCTTAGGGTATAGAACACAGGCAGTGTAGAGGCAGCTAGAGGAGAAGTGCAGAGCAGGCAACCTAGTGACAGCCAATATAGTCCATCTTGCCCCCTTTTTCTGGAGGTTTTGGCCTCAGGGCACATCCAGCTTTGCAGATCAACTCCTCCACCCTGGCTCAGTCTAATCAATAGAGCAGATAAGAAGCCTTTAAAGGGCAGAGAAGCTCAAGCTCAAAAACCTCTCCCCCACAGACTGATCTGAGAGCCTTGCTGACTAAGCTCCAAAGGCAAAAGCTGCAACAAACTACAGGCAACAACCTTAAGAACAGGACAAGAAGCTCAACTCCTTTTCAGCTTCTACTATGAGGCAGGGAAGATCTGATTAACCTAATTAATCAGCAGAACAGAGAAGAAGTCCCTTCAGGAGTGAACAGCCCAAATGCACAGATCCAGCACATAATAGAAGAGCAAGACTACAGGCAACTACAGGGGGAAAAGAAAGGGGAAATATGAGTAAATCACAGAAAAAGAAAAAAATACAATAAACAGCTTCTATCCAGGCAATGAACAAAGAGCAAAGGGAACAGAGGAAGATCAAGGAACACAAAGAAAAAACACAGAAACTCCAGCAAATTGGACACAGGCTTTGGAAGAATTCAAAATAGAATCCAAAAAACAATTAAAAGAGGATAAAGACAACTTGGAAAAGAACTTTAAAAGCAAGTTAAGTCATCTAGAAATAGAAAATAGTGTATTGAAAGCCATAATTAATTAGCTTGAAAATGAATCAGAGGAGATGAAAGATGAGGCAAAGAATATGAAAGATGACCCTCAAAGAAAGTCAGACCAGAAGAAGAAAGATGACCAAAAATCCTGGGATGAAATTTAGTCTTTAAAATTAGAATCCAACAATTAGAAGCAAATGACTTCACAAGGCAGCAGGAAACTAAAAAACAAAATCAAAAGAATGAAAAAAATTGAGGAAAATGTGAAACACCTCATCCACAAAATGGAAGATCTAGAAAAAAGGTCCAGGAGAGACAACTTAAGAATCATTGGACTACCAGAAGATCATGACCAAAGAAAAAAGCCTGGACATCATTCTACAGGAAATTATCCAAGAAAACTGCCCCAACATTTTAGAGAAAGAGGGAAAAATGGAGATTGAAATAATCCACAGATCACCTCCTGTACTTAATCCCCCACTGAGAACACCCAGGAATATTATAGCCAAATTCAAGAACTGCTAGACCAAGGAAAAAAATATTACAAGCTGCTAAGAAAAAGTCATTCAAATACTATGAAACCACAGTTAGGATAACACAGGATCTGGCTGCATCTATACTGAAGGACTAAAAGGAATGGAATATGGCATTCTGGAAAGCAAGGGAACTAGGTCAACTACCCAGCAAAAATGACTATATTCTTGCAGGGGAAAATATGGTCATTTAATAAAATAGAAGACTTCCAAGCATTCATAAAGAAAAGACCAGACCTGAACAGGAAATTTGATGTCCAAACACAGAACTCAAGAGAATCACCAAAAGTTAATTAAGAAAGGGGGGGGATCTTTTTTTAAGGGACCCAATAAGTTAAAAATGATTTGTATCACTATAAGAAAAGAGGATATTGCTAACTCTTAAAAATTGTTATTATCACCTAGGTAGCTGGAAGAATTATATTTAAAGGTAACAGTGACAAACTATATAGGATGAAATGCCAAGACATATATATGTATATATGTATGCATAAATAAATATTTACAAATATATATATTTAGAGGTAAAAAAAAGAGGCTAATATTAAGAAATTTGGGAAAAGAAACAAAACGGGGTAAATTTATGTCATAAAAAAGAGTATGGTGGGAGTGGGGAAGAACACCAATACACTGGAAGGGTAAAAGAGGTTGGAGACAGGAAATACTTAATTCTTATGTGCATTGAAATTGTCTCAATGAGGGAAGAACAATCAGATCCATTGGAGCAGAGAATTGATTCATGACCTATAGAGAAGTTGAAGGATAACAAATGGACTGGTGGAGAGAGAGCGGGTGGGAGGTTAGTTTTAAAAGACTGTAAAGAAAATAAGAAGGGAAAAGGAAGTGAGGGGTATAAAGGGAAATAAAATAAGGGTGAGAATTAGGGGGACTGATTAAAAACAAAATACTGGTATAGAAGGGCATAATGAAAGAAGAAAGGGCAGGACTAGGAGTAAAAATCAAAATGTTGGGAAATACACAGCTGGTAATCATAACTTTGAATGTGAATGGAATGAACTCACAATAAAACACAAGCAAATAGCAGAATGGATTAGAAACCAAAATCCAACCATATGTTGTCTACAAGAAACACACTCGAGGAAGGTAGACACACATAGAGTAAAGGTAAGTGGATAAAGCCAAATCTATTGGGCATCAACTGAGAAAAAGAAGGCAGGAGTCTCAATCATGATATCTGACAAAGCCAAAGTTAACATAGATCTAGTCAAAAGAGATAGGGAAGGTAATTACATCCTGATAAAAGGCAGTATAGACAATGAGGAAATATCAGTGCACAACATGTATGCACCAAAGGGCATAGCATCCAAATTTCTAAAGGAGTAGTGAAACTCAAGGATGAAATAGAAAAACTATACTAGTGGGAGATCTGAACCTTCCTCTATCAAAACTAGATAAATCAAACCAAAAAAATAAATAAGAAAGAGGTAAGAGAAGTGAATGAATCTTAGAAATATTAATTAGTAGATATGTGGAGAAAAATAAATAGGGACAAAAAGGAATACACCTTCTTTTCAGCAGCACGTGGTACATTCACAAAGATTGACCATGTACTAGGGCATAAAAACATTGCAAACAAGTGCAAAAGAGCAGAAATAATAAAAGCAACCTTTTCAGATCACAATATAATAAAAATAATAATTAGTAAGGGTACATGGAGAGGCAAATCAAAAATTAATTGGAAATTAAATATGATTCTAAAAAATTGGTTAAAGAACAAATCATAGAAACAATCAATAATTTCATTGAAGAAAATGACAATGATGAGACATCCTTTCAAAATCTTTGGGATGCAGCCAAAGCACTACTCAGGGGGAAATTTATATCCTTGAATTCCTATATTAGTAAATTAGGGTGGGCAGAGGTCAATGAATTGGGCATGCAAATTAAAAAACTAGAAAGTGAACAAATTAAAAATCCTCAGATGAAAACTAAATTAGAGATCCTAAAAATTAAAGGAGAAATTAATAAAATCAAAAGTCAAAGAACTATTGATTTAATAAATAAGATAACAGAAAGAACCAAGGCTATTTTTAACTGAAGTCAAACATGGACATTTAGAAATATTTGAATGTGTGAGTAAGCTAGATGGCAGCTAGAAGGTGCAATATATAGAGTGCTGAACCTGGAGTCAGAGAGAGTTTCTGAGATTCAAATATAGACTGAAAGACCAAGAGACAGAAGGGGGAGGATCAGTGGAATAGATTTGGGGTAAGTGACCTCCGCAAGACAGCCTATGACAAACCCAAAGATCCCATATTTTGGGACAAAAATCCACTATTTGATAAAAAAAACTGCTGGGAAAATTGGAAGACAGGATGTGAGAGATTGGGTTTGGATCAATATCTCACACCCTACAACAAGATTAACTCAGAATGGGTGAATGACTTGAATATAAACAAGGAAACTATAAGTAAATTAGGTGAACACAGAATAATATACATGTCATATCTTTGAAAGAGTTAAGTTTTTAAAACCGAGCAAGAGTTAGAAAAAATCACAAAATATAAAATAAATAATTTTGGTTACATTAAATTTACAAACAAAACCAATGCAACCAAATTAGGAAGGGAAGCAACAAATTGAGGGAAAAAATCTTCATAACAAAAACCTCTGACAAAGGTCTAATTATACAAATGTATAAAGAGCTGAATCGATTCTACAAAAAAATCAAGCCATTCCCCAATTGATAAATGGGCAAGGGACATGAATAGGCAATTTTCAGACAAAGAAATCAAAACTATTAATAAGCACATGAAAAAAAGTGTTCTAAATCTCTTATTAGCAGAGAAATGAAAATCAAAACCACTCTGAGATATAACCTCACACCTAGAAGATTGGCTAACATGATAGCAACAGAAAGTAATGAATGCTGGAGGGGATGTGGCAAAGTAGGGACACTAATGCATTGCTGGTAGACCTGTGAATTCATCCAACCATTCTGGAGGCAATTTGGAACTATGCCCAAAGAGTGCTAAAAGACTGTCTACCCTTTGATCCAGCCATAGCACTGCTGGGTTTGTACCCCAAAGAGATAATAAGGGAAAAGACTTATACAAGAATATTTATAGCTGAGCTCTTTGTGGTGGCAAAAAAAATAGAAAATGAGGGGATGCCCTCCAATTGGGGAATGGCTGAATAAAATTGTGGTATATGTTGGTGATGGAATACTATTGTACTCAAAAGAATAATGAACTGGAGGAATTCCATGTGATCTGGAATGACTGTGGCATTTAAAAGAGTGGATGCCATAAACTGTAAGAGTTAAAATGGTTGAGGTCATAAACTGTAGTGATTAAATAGTGGAAGATATAAATTGTGATAGATATAAAGAGTGGGTGAGTAAATTTGTGACCGCAGGAAATATGTTTTCACTACAGTGTCTTGTTTTAAATCAAATATAAGGTGGTCGCCAGGGAAATATTCCCAATTATGAATATACCCAAGTCAACTGGGTTTTATGGAGAATTTTAATTAATTAATACAAGGAGGAATTAAAGAAAGAGAGAAAGAGTAAGAAAAAGGAAATAAATGAGAAAAGAATAGGCCGTCCCAGGCAGCCCTGGCCAACCCAAGCCTAAGCCCTAAAAGAAAAGATCAGTCAGTCCTTCATCACTCACCATAAGATCTGTTCAAGTGAGGATTCAGGGGGACAGAGTCTCCCCAGAGGGAGTTCCAGCCAGAGTCAGCCTCCCTTGAGAGACCTCCTTAGAGATTGTCCTTCTCTCAACAACCTCCTTAGAGCCTGTCTCTCAAGAGACTGTGTCTTAGAGCACTCTCCTTCTAACAGCCTCCTTAGAGACTGTTTTTAAGAGCCTCCTTCTTAGAGCACTCTCCTTTTAACAGCCTCCTTAGAGACTGTTTCTCAAGAGACCCTCTTCTTTCTCAACAGGCTGTCCTTTTTTTATATAGGGGGTTTTCTCCTATGTCACCTCCCCTAAGTTCTTCCATCTACCAATCACAGTAGATGTTTTCCAAAGGACAGCCCATTCTGAATTCACACCTGAGTAGACTAATCCTTTTAGTAATACACACCTGAGTAGGCTAGAATCTCTGAGTAAGTTTTTTCCTCTTTGGTCCTTGTAAGTTCACAAGTTGCCTGACCTTTATAGGTACCTAGCACCCCTTTGTATTAATTCTAAAAATAGGCATGGCTTAAGAACTTTTTTGTCTCACTATAAGCATGGGTTTAAGTACTTTTCATTGTTCAGCAAAGAGTTTTCTCCCCTAAAGCAGTCTTAAGTACAGGTGGAGTAGAGGTCTTCACATTTCTGATCTAAGTAGAGTTCTCACATTTTAGATATAAGTAGCTTCACTGTTTAAAATGGGGAATAGTCCCACTAGGGAATTGTCCCAATGAAAAATTCCCCAATGGGGAATTTTTTAACATTCACAAGTCTGAGAAATTTCAAGATTCACATGACCTCCAAGGACTGATGCAGAGTGAAAGAAACATTAACCAAGAGAACACTGTACACTGAGAATGATACGCTGTATTACAATCGAATGTAATGGACTTCTCCATGGTGCCAATGAAGTGATCCTGAACAACTTGAAGAGATTTACGAGAAAGAACACTATCCACATTCAGAGGAAGACCTGTGTGAATAGAAACACAGAAGTAAAACAACTACTTGATTACATGGGTGGAGGGGAATATGATTGGGAATATAGACTGTAAATGAACATCCTAGTGCAAACATCAACAACATGGAAATGGGTTTTGATCAAGAACACATGTAAAAGCCAGTGGAATTGTGCATTAGCTATTGGAAGGGGTGGGAAAGGGGAGGGAAACAATATGATTCTTGTAATCAAGGAAAATGTTCTAAATTGACTAATTAAGTAACATTTTTTTTTAAAAAGGAGGGGGAAGAACACTAGCTCTGGAATCAGAACCAAATCTGGTGTTTAAATCCTGCCAATGGAACTTTGAATCTTAACTGGCTCATTTGTAAAATTGAATTAAAGTATCTCTGAGGTCAATTTCCAGCTCTAGCGGTATAAAGGACAAGAGTTCCAGACTTGGAGTCAGGAAGACCTGAGCTCAAATACCCTGTCTCAGACACTTTCCAATTGTGTAGCCCTGGGTAAGCAATACAACATCTCTCAGCCTCCATTTACTCATCTATACAATGGGGCTAATAATAGCCCTTACCTTCCTCGGTTGTTGTGAGGATCAAATGAGCTCATATATGTAGAACATTCTATGAACCTTAAATGCAAGATATTATTATTATTATTATTGTCTTATAAATTGATCATAAAAAAAGAGTTGGGAAATTTGCTCAAACTCATATTCTAGGTTAATGGCAAACCCAGAATTAGTGTTTAAAGTTTAGAATGACACAAGTTAGGCTTATCCAGTTGAATCTCTCATCTGGATAATATCTTCTTCCTGGAATTTTAAGTGAAATCATAGGATTATTGGAGGGTCTAAGACCTGGAGCTGAAAAGAGCCAATGTAATCCAACCCCCTCTTTTTTTAGAGAAAACCAGCATGATCAAGTCACTTTCCCAAGGTCACAACAGGTATATTCTCATAATCAGAGCCTTTTCTAATATCTTCATGAACCTTTGGGTACATTTATTTGGGTTCATGAGTCATTAAAAGTAATATTTTACTTCTTAAAGAAGTTAATTTTTTATCAAAGGAATACCTGAATATAACTATCACCCTTTCTATTTATCTTTAGCACTTTTTATAGAGCCAAGTATAATATTAATGTTTACCACATTCACACAAAACCCTTTTAAGTAGGCAATGAAAATGTTATTATCTGAAGGTACAGATAAAGAATTTATTCTGTCACAAAGCTAAAGAGTCCAGATTCAAACCCCCAAGGATTTTAGTTCTCAGTACAAGAACTTTTCACTCCAATATATTGTTTCTAAGTCATTATCAGTGTCATCAGATGGTATTTGTTCTCTAAAACATAATGCAATGCTCCTTATATGTCAAGATTCAAATTTTAAAGTAGGAAGTAAGGATAATGAAAATGTCAGGTAACTGTGCAGGGAAGTAACAATGGTTGTGTAAAAGTATGTCACTCTTAATTATTCTTCTCTGGTTTGGTGTGCCAGTAAACAGAGTTAGGGGAAGAAAGCGATTGGTTTTTTGACAAGACTATATAGGTGAAAGAGCATGAGTGAGAGTGTTTTGGAAGAGGAATGAATTTGTGTGTGAATCTGCACAATCTGAGGATACATTTTGGGTCTTTGGGTAGAAATCCTGAAGATCTGGGGATATACTCTCCATTTAGGCAAATCTCTTTCTAATATTTTGATAAGTTGTCCCTTCATTGAGAATTAAATCAGTCCTAGCTTCTGGCCCCAGCAAAGAAGACTGAGGCAATATGGTTCTAGGGTTGATCCCCATAGAGAAATTCTGGGAACATGATCACAAAAACCTGGAGGATATAAAGGGGGGGGGGGGGGAAATAGTTTGGCCCAGTTCTGAATTTCCACTGACCTCCCCAGGGAAAAAGAGAGAATCTAGGAGTTGAGAGGAGGGCACCCAAGTGGACTTATACTATTGAGATATTGAGTTTAAAAACATATATTAGGGAGAGGGGAAGGTATGCCACCATATTAACTGGGAGCTTCTGACAATTGCTTTATTCTAGGTTTATTTTTTCCCTGCTCTCTACCTCTAAAGAGAAACCCATATGAATCTTGGAAGAGAAGACTATTTTCTTTTGTATGCACAGTCCAAGAAATCTGAGGGCAAACCCCAGCTATTAAAGAGTTTATATTCTGATAGCTATTTTGTACACAAATTCAAGTGGAGAGAGGGAGAGAATAAGAGAAAATCCAAAGCTGATGCTGGTAAAAATTGCTCTTGTAAATTACCTAAAAATGATTATTGGATGATTCCCGTAATGATCGTCGTGTGTTATTTAGCTGATGAATTCTCCCACTGGAATATCTCTGCCCAGTAGCACTGTATACTCAGAGCAACAGGAGTTGTTGGAGAAAAAAAAAAAACTTCACAGTAAATTAAGTACAATTAGCAGAGCAAACATCAATACTACCAGCCCCATGATACTGCAATCATTCCATCTTCACTCTCAGCACCCATTAGAACTTAGACCATTTCTCAAATCAGTGATCATTGTAAGTGATCATCACCATAAATGCCCTATGAAATAAGGAAATCCTTCTCACCCAGGGGTACTATGAGGATTTTAAAATTCAAAACCAAAGAAGAAGCAAAGAGGTATTACATAACCTCAAAGTTACTGTCATATGACTAGTTCCAGAATCATACAATATTGTTCCAATGGATAAAACATAACTGAGTTCTTTCTAATGCTCTCATGAATTGTCTCTTACTAATAGTATTGGGGAGGGGGAACAGCTAGGTGATACAGTGAATACAGTGCTGAGCCTGAGTCAGTCAGAGATACATCTGCCTGGTCTCAGACACTTACTAGCTGTGTGGCCCTGGGCAAGTCACGTTACACTTTTGTTTCAGTTTCTTCATCTATAAAATGAGCTGGAAAAGAAATTGACAAACCTTTCTAGTATCTTTGCCAAGAAAACCCCAAATAGGGTCACAAAGAGTTGGGCACAACCTAAATGACTAAACAAATAGTATTTTTCAAAGAGTTACATTCTGTGGTATAAAAATCAATGAAAGGAAAAGTAAATAGTGCATTATTTCTTTAAATATAGTATAGCAATACTACAATAACATTCTCACATAAAATGCTTTCTAAATCCCACTAGTTCTTTCTAAAGATTGTAACTGACAGTACAAATGTGGGTTCTAAAAATGGCATTCCAATTTTCCACTCTTCAGTCAAGAAACATTCACTCCATTGCAATTCTGAAGCATTTAGAGCTAGAAGAGACATTAGAACTTATAGTCCAACCATCTTATTTTCCGGATTTTTTCTACAGAGTATTTTATAGGAACTTATATCTATAGAGGTTAAAGGGCTTTTGCAAGTAATACAGCCAGGATTTCATCCTGGACAGACATGTGATAGTTAATGTTTAATTATTAGCTCTCTTAAAAAAATACAAATGACAAACTGAGTTTAATATGCATTATTAACATTTCATCCATCATTTTCTTAAGTCTAGACAATCAACAAAACAACAGATCAAGCAATGATTTGTAGCATTTATCTGTTAATCACACTGAAAATTTAATAACCAGCTTTTGAGAGCTGGAATGACCTGCCACCAGCACACCTCTACTGAGCTTCTTTGACTCCAGAGTCAGCACTCTTTCCATAGATACTACTCTATCACCAGGCTGAGGTTTATGTTCATTTTTCTCCTCTTTTGACTCTGTAGAGATAGGAACATTTCCCTCTATGTTATTATTTTCTGGGAATAAGTTTAGTGCATCAGCATGTTCCCCTTCATCATCAGTAGGATGTGTGCTTTCATTCTTTTCCACAATACTATATACATCTGTTTCTAGCTTTGTAGCTAAGGTGTTTATAGCCACTGAATCATAGTACACTCCTTTGCTACCCTCTGCCAGCTGCATATGTGGCTCAGTTCATTCTTTTTGATTTGATACATTTCCTATGAAGTCTTCACAAGAGGTTGAATTTACAATATCCTCTACTACATTGGAACATGAATCTAAATCATAGCTGTTGCTTATCTCACATAAGTTTGTTTGACCAGATTCCCCTCTGCCACTTAGAATGTTGACTTCAAGTCTGTCATCTGAATCCTTGGTTATTCTGTCAGTTACTAAGATGGAAATTCCATCCCCCTTTTCAAATTCAACTGTCATGTCACCTCCATTATTTTGAATAGGATTATTGTTTCCAAATGTAATTTCAGCTCCATTTTCAGTTAATTTTGTATTATCTAAATCACTCATTGATGGATGGAAGATTTCAGCTTCTGGATTCAAATTAGATGTTTTTTCTAAGGGTACCTTTGCCATGTAGCTATTGGATGAATTAAGTGAGTTTGGTGGGATGTAATGCAAATTTGTGAATGGTTTCAAAGCATTTTCTTCTTGAGTAATAGTAACCAGTAGGGATTTGAAATTTTGTTCCTCTGTATGTCTCACTAACTCCTATTTGAATTTCTTGTGACTTTGTCCTTTTCTTTTACTTGTACAAAATTCAATCCCTTGGCCCAATCTACATTGAAAAAAACTCTCTAACAAAGATTTGATTTCATTTAAACTTTTTTTCCTGTGTGGTTCCTGTGTTGTTGCTATGCAGCTTTTTTCTAATTTTTTCTCATTTCTAATTTCTAAATTTGAGAAATGATTTCTTTTATTTCTACATCTGTTTCTCTTATTTGTTTCTGCCTTTCTCTTGCTTTATTGCATGTACTATCACACAGATTCACTTTCTTGCACTGAATTTTCACCATTTCCCAACTTTTTCCTAATCTTAACAGCAGCCTCTTTTCCCCTATTTCTTTTGTTACACTATATACTTTAAAGGCCTGGCTTCATAATTCTTTTCTAACCATATCTGAGTACTTAGGTTTAGCTCCAGAGTTAATGGCTTTTTGCATCTCTTGTAAATCATTCGCTTGCTTAGTAGACTTTATCGTGCAATGAGAACAGCAAGTGGACTTTATGTATCTAGTTTGTGAATTTTGTGTGTTCTTTTTAATTTCATGTTTCTTCTTCAAAAAACAGTTTTTTATCAAGTGACTTCTCTTGTGGCAGAAGAAGCATTGTCTAGGCTCTCTAGTTTCTCTCTGCACTGGTTTTGGTTTTGTGTAACTAGATTTTGTGTAAGTCCTAATCATGTTTAGTTTCTTGATTTCCTCTATCTCCTTTTCTTTTAGATTTTTCTCTGTCATTTCTAGTTTGTCTTTTAAGTCTTGCATGTTTATTTTGTTCTGACTGATTATCTTGCAAGTAACTTGCTGTTTCACGAAATTCAATGAGACTGACCATGTCATACTTAGAGAAATAAATAGTGCTTAAAGAAGTTCTTTAAATGAGGTGTGCATCCTCTTAAAAACTGCCTCCGGACAGGATTTATAGACTCTTCACTATTTGTCTCTAGACCTAATATTGATGCTGCCATTTCTGACAGACAGTCAATGTATGTGGCAGGATGTTCCCCTTTGTCCGGCATGATCTTATCAAACCTAGCCCATGCATTTGGCTTGGAGCAGCACTGTTTAATCACTTGGAGTAATCTTCCCTGCATTTTCTCAGATATGATGTGCTAGTGGGGTTAGCAAAGTCTAGATCTTCCCTTTGCTCCACAGTTGGCCAACTAGTCAGGCTACTATCAGTCCTGGTCTTTTCTAGGAATTTTCTTTGCTCATGGGGGCTAAACAGTTCTGAGAGGAGAAACTCTACATCCTCAAGATCAGGGTCAAAAATCCTAAAAGCACGTTTCAGTTCCGTTTGAGATTTGAAAGGTTGTTCTATGAAATTTGGGAAATGTTTCTTTAGAGATTCAAGTTCCTGTGAGGTAAATTGCCTGTGGACTTTAGACTGTAATACACCAGTTGTAGTTGATAGCTTGGTGACCTCCTTTAGTGGACAAATCTTTTCTGGTTCACTGTCAGGCTTGGTGTCATTGTCACCTTCATTTCCCTTAGGTAATGCTGTCCATTGTCCTTGCCCTTAACCTGGTCTAGCCCTTTTTCCTTGATCAATTCCTCAAACAAGTTCTTAATCATGTTTTCCAGGTTGTTATCAATAACTAGTATCTTTTCTGCCTTTTGGGGATCACAAATCTAAAGATCTTTCTCAAATAGGTTAGAGTTTGTAAGACAGCCATAAAGATCACATAAACTTGAGCCAGGATTTGCCAGAGTATTGGTTCAGTTTGAAAAGGTAACTGCAATATAGACATGGTTGTGTTGCCTATGTAATCAAGAGAGTCAAAGATCATGTGGGTCATTTTACTATAGAGTATGTTGTAGACCCAGAAACAAGCAATAACTGCCACAACCACAACTCCATAGATAATCTGCTTAAACATCTTTCTTTCTTTGTTGTTTCTAAGGATTGTGGGGTTCAGTCTGTTTTAAGGGTGCCAATTGTAATAGAGTGATAATCTGTAATAGATACTTCCTGAGGGTGTCTATTGATTGATATCCTAGATGACTAATGGATCAAGTTTTTACCTACCCTCCTCCCTTTACCTCCCACTTCAGAAGCCTTCAGCTTCCTCTCCCCCTTCCCTTCTAGTCACTCAGGGTAAACTATGAGATTTAGAGAAGATACTCTTTTCTTTCTCAAGTAAGGGGTTTATTTGGGGAAGACAAGGCAAGGGTAGAGGATAAGGTAAGAGGAGTAGGTTTCCCTGTTCTCTACAAGGAGACTTGGTTTTGAGGATATTGGGGAAATGGAAGTTCTGTCACAACTGTGACACAAAGTCTGTCAGAAAGATAAGAGGACAACTGTCTGACTTCTTTCTTCTTCTAATCAGCCAGGTAAGTCACAGAGATACAAAATAGGTTCTTCTTTCTCAGCCACCACAATCAGTTAGTTCCTCAGAAAGCCTCTCAGCCTAGCTCAGAAGTAAATCCAGCCCAATTCAGCTGTGAGCTTACCTCCAACTGTTTTACCCCAGAACATTCCAATGGAACTGTCACTTGACTGACAGCTCTCCTGTCCTCAGCTTTCTGTCTTACATACATGTAAATTCTCTCTTGTATGCATGCTTCTTTGAAAGTCAGCACTCTTTCCATGGTGCCGCACTTGGAGGCTTTGTTTGGTACTTTAAATACATCAGACAATCAACAAAAATATATTAAGCATAATCCTTTACTAGATACTCTGTACTTTAGAGATACAATACAAAAATGAGGCAATCCTACCTTAAAGGAGTTTATATTTGCACATCTTATAAAAAAGCCAAATAAATGACAAAATTACAAAGGTAAACAAGAGCATGTTTCAGGATTTGTGGCTTTAAAAACTACTTTTGTTTTAGTAATAGTCATTCATTCATAAGGCAAAGCTAACATAACTTCTGATTCAAGTTCAATTTTATATCACATGAAACTGAAAGGTTGCTACATGTTAATAGAAAATTAAATACAGATGGTCTAGATGTATATATGCATAACTGTGCATATTTATGTGCATATACATATATTCACACATATTAAAAAAAAACAAAATTACTTGGAAACAGGTAAGATCTCTTGAAAAATGGGGCACTTGAGCTGGTAATCAGTCACCTAACTTTCACATGTATTATTTGATCCCATGTTATGTTTCACTTCCCTAATTAAGGAGGCAGCATAGTTATCACTTAATATATTTAACAAACAGCTATTCAACACAAGAGTCCCTATTTCCTTCTTTCTGTCTCAGAATATATTGCAATATTTGTGTTCATAAACTGTCTTTAAAATGTCCTATTCTTCTATGAAGCAGAGAATTTGGTCTGGACAGATCAAAATGTTGTTGCTTTTGGCCAAAGGCCATCACAGCACTTCCAGATCAAAGACCCAGGAAATATGATCCTCAAAAAAAGTCACAAAGCCAGAGATAGAATGAAGTTAGAAGGGTTTCTGAGTATGAAAACAGGTAACAATTCAAATTTAATTTTATAAGGAAAATCTTCAGATCCATAAAATTTTGCTTCCCTAAAAATGTTTTCTAATGTGCTCCAATGGGGAATTTTTTTAAATTGGCAGGGGAAAAGCAGCAAAGGGCAGCAAAGTACAAAGACTGGAAAGTCTTAAAGATAGCCACATGTATGTCTTTACGTGTGAACACATATGTGTGTTCCTTTTGTTGTAGTCCAATTGTTTTGGTTGTTTATAACTCTTTTTTATGCCTTGGGAGGTTTCTTCACAGCTATTCAAATGATTTGTCATCTCCTCCAAAATTTTTACAGATGAGTAAACTGAAGTAAACAGTGTTAAGGACTTCCCCAGGGTCACACAGTTGTTTGAATCCAGATTTGAACTCAGGATTTTGAATCTTCCTGACTCTAAGATCATTACTCCATCAACTGCAACACTTATATGTGTATGTGGGTTTTTTATTTTTATTTAATTTATGTACAAATATTTATATATATTTTATAAATACATAAGACAGAAATGTGAATATGTAGGAGGAAGGAAGAGCCATAGCCAACTAACCACTTTGTGCAACTCTTATTTAAATCCCATCTATGAAGAAGTCAGGACATGAGCACTTAGAATAAAGATATAATTCAATATAGACATTTGGAGTTGAAAGGAACCTTAGATTTCATCTAACTCAAGCACTTCATTTTATAGATGAGGAAACTAAAGTCCAAGGAAGTTTATGTGATTTGCCCAGAGCCTCCCAAGCAAAAAGTGGTAGAGGCAGGATTTGAACAAGGGTCCTCTGAGCCCCAATCCAGCATGTTTCTGTCTACATTGTGTGGAAAAGAGAGAAATAATAAGAAAATGCATGCAAAAGACAAGAAGCTGGAGATTGATTAGCTGTCAATGAAAGGGAAATTCCATGTGGAATATGACAGGAAAACAGTTGGAGGCAAGAGCCAACTGCTGACTGTTTTGAAGGGCTTTGGGCTGATGGTAACTTTGAAGGAAGAAGCCTGGTTTATCTCTGGGACTTGGGATAATCAAGTTAGAGGAGACCTGGCTGATTTGAAGGCAGAAGAAGGACAATAGTCCTTATCTCTCTCTGACTTGCTCTGTTTCATGGTAGTGACTGAATTGTCATTTCTCTCAATATCCTCCAACCTAAGACTCATGGTAGATAATAGGGAAACCTCCAACCCTCTTACCTTATCCTCTATCTTTTCTGTTTTCCCCAATAAACCCTTATTTGAGATAAAGAAGAGAAAGGAGTATTTCCTCTGAAACATCACAGTTCACCCTGAGTGACTTAGAAGGAGGCTGATGAAGAAGGGGGAAGGGGAAACTGAAGGGAAGAAGAGGGGAGGAAGGGAGATTGGAAAAGGGAGGAAGGGAAGTATAGGAGGGAGGAGGGTAAGCAAAGGAAGATAACTATCTGATCCATTAGTTATCAGTATCCATCAAATATACCCTCCAATATCATCTATTACAATTGTGCCAATCTTCCTGCTCTATGGAAGATGATTTCACTTGGAGGAGCTATTCTATTGAGCATGCTTAGACCTGCCCTTTTGGATTCCAATCAACAATATGGGATATTTGAAACATTTATCTGATCATGTGCCATGTGTGATGTAGGGCTAAAAGATGATGAAGGATTTGTGATCAATTAAGAGATAGAGAATATTACAAGATGTAAAAGAAATATTTTTTATTATATTAAATTAAAAAAGATTTTGTGCAAACAAAACCAATAAAACCAACATTAGAAGGGAAACAACAAAATGGGAAATATTTTTTATAACAAATGATATGATGAAGAATTCTTTCACTGGCTTCAGAACCAGAAGTGATGGCTATACAAAGGAGAACAACTAGCCCCTCTGCCTCTCTTTTCTTTTTCAGATATTAATTGGGTCAAAACTCTTTAGAGATGCTTACTGAGAGGGTGTGGGGGGCATTTTGCTCTTATCCTCCCAATATGGCCTTCAGTTGGCTGTGAGAAATGTCAGAACCACATTTCTTGCTTGGGCCCACCTGACACCTTTTTTATTCCTTCTTTCCTAATCTTGAGTGAATAATTATTCCAAGATAGATGTGTACAGGCTTGCAGATGACCTTAGGAATATGAAAAGTTTGGAGGTCATGGGTACTAGAGTTGCAGATGGCTAGTGTTAAGGCAAGCTTTTGCATCAGAAAAGATAGACATCAATGAGGATTGGCCCGAGCTTAGCTGTTTTCCTAATCAATATGTCCTGGGCATATTTTGGGCAGTGTAGTGCTGAGGTGAAATATAAAATGCCCAATTAGCAGTCCTGTAGACTACTTTTTATTTTGGTGATATTTAAGTAGATTCTCAGAAGATTATAACAGTATTAATAAGTTAAATTATTGAATCATATTGAATTCATTTGGTTATTGGATGCTATGTATCTTTTATGTTGAGTATATGTGGGAATAAAGTATTTGTCTCTTACCTCATTCATATTGTACAAAGGCTGCCATTTTTATTTTTCTCTTTTTATGGAGCCCTTAGACATGAGCCAAAGATAAAATCATACCTGGGGTGCTCACATGACAATTTTTAACAAGTCAAGAGTAGGAGTACAGGGAGCCTAACCCTTTTGTCAGTGAGGTAGGCTCCCTGGGACTGGACCTGACCTAAACTGCATGGCTGGGTACAGGACAGGAAGTGGCTCAGTGCCTCAGCCTCTGCAGGGGCCAAGCAGCACTTTCTCAATGTTACACAATGATTTCTGTAAAGATATTCCTAATTTGACACTAGAGATGTATCCCTGAAACATTATGGGTAAATCAAGTTTTTATGAATCAAATTATTGAAATGCACTAGGGAAGATTACTCTTTAAAAGATGCTGGTAGTGAATCCTTTTGTAATGCAAATAATCACAGTCCTCTTCCCCAATTGACCAATTTTCCGTCTGGATTTTTGTATATCTGTTTTATTTAAAGTAGGGTACAACTATATAGGTTCCATTAAATAGATAGCTCCCACGGTGCATTTAAAATATGATTCAATTTACCCAAATTTAATTTTCACACAGCCTTTCAGGAGCACAAGAATTGCATAAAGGGAGGCTCATCTGTAATCTGGGTGTGTGCCAGAAGTTTGTCTTTCCCAACCCCACACTTTTGTATCTTGTGCATTATAATGCCCAATTTCTAACATGGGACAAACTAAAATTTATAGTTCTTTACTTCTCTTTTTTCCCCCTCCAAATCTGAATAATTGTTTTACAATATATTTCCAACAAGCCATGTATACAGCCTCAGACTCCAGAGTTAGGCTGTAATTCAGTCTCTGTGTTGAAAGGTTTTCTGCTAAACCTAAAACCCTTAAGCTATATTCTTACAGTCTGGTACATTAGCAGAATCTCTCAATTGAATTACTGAATTGCATTTCATCTAGGATTCAGGATTGTGGTATACTTAACATGGTACCACATAAGGAAGCACAGGAGTAATGGGTCTTTTCAGAAATATTGTCTTCTTTTTTTTCTGCCCCTAAATCAAAGACAGGAATATAAGACTCTTAGTTAGATGGCATGAATGGAGTTACAAATATACAGGTATGGAAATAGCAGCCCCCAAATTTAAGTATTTCTGTCATCTCCTGAAGGTTTTTTCTTTTACATGTTGTTAATATGAATTATTTAGAAATCCTAGATCCTCTTTGAAACCTTTTTCTTATCTTTACAGAGACTTAACAGACTGAACTTTGGCTTTCCTAATAACTGAGATGGGCCAGATTACCTAGCTAGTGTTCAACCAATGACCTCTTGGTGGTCCTCTACAGTCCCCAAGCAGTATAATTCTTTGGACTTAAGGTGCTTTCTAATGAGGCCTTGAAGAGATGGTTATTTGTAGGACCCTGTTGACTAGATGACAGGTAGATCTCCATTCTGTATTTTGCCCTGATGCATTAAATTAACAATTTCAGAGAATTATCTTTTTCAAGTAGGGAATCACAAAGACAGCTACTTCTCCCTCTCTAGGAAGCATCCTCTAGAAAGGTAAAAGGTACACATTACAATGTGTGTCTGCTTCCCTGTTTTCAGAGTTCCTTTTGATCCTGAATTCTGAATTGCTTACACTCTTTACAGAAGTGAATGTCATCCTTCACGATGTGATATTTTGAGGTATTTCCAACCACTTCAAAGGAAGTTGTGAAATTCCTGAAAAAGTCTCAAAATGA
The DNA here is from genome assembly GCF_027887165.1 of Monodelphis domestica. Taxonomy (NCBI): domain Eukaryota; kingdom Metazoa; phylum Chordata; class Mammalia; order Didelphimorphia; family Didelphidae; genus Monodelphis; species Monodelphis domestica. The sequence continues at coordinate 200,127,599 of NC_077229.1, read as the reverse complement.
AAAGCATTTCAAATGGCTTTAATTAAGAAACAATAATAACAAACACTTAAAAATTTGGGTCAGCTTGAAGGAGTGAGGGGGCAATGGAAGCAAAATTGAACAACCAATGATAGGATTTTGCAGCTTCTCCCAGTATATTTCCTTTTCTATTGTTTATGGCACCAAACTCAGGAAGGCCAAATAGGATTTGGAGATGTGCTATTGCCCAAGGACACTATTGCCACAATCTAAGTATTTTTTTCCTCTGAAGATAGCTCCCTATCACGTGATGCCTTCATGATTCCTTGGTAGTTCCTTTCTTCAGACAAGGGATATCACTGGAGAACTTCATTGTAAGTACCATGTATGAGGTGATTATACAAAATGTCATCCAAGAAATTCCCAAATGTCAATGTTGATACAGATGGCGCAGCTTTGCAGTGTAAATAGGAATACCCTCTTCAAACTGTTCATTTTATTTTTAAAATTTAAACTTCTCAGTAATGACTGTTGGGGCCGGTGAGATTCTACTTGGATTTGATATACTCCTGGCTTGGCTTCTACCTCCTGGAAGCTCCTTCCCCTTAGATCCAGCCATTAAAAACCACTTACAACTCAATTATAGTAAAGTAACATATTTAAATTAGCAAAAGCATAATAATAATATTAACTAACATAAAAATTATCATCTCCACTTCCAAGGCTGAAATTTAATCTCTGTCCACTCTTTCTACTGGCATACAGAGGGAGGCAACCAGCTGGCACAATGGGTAGGAGCCCTGGACTTGGAGTCAGGAAAACCCAAGTTCAAATCTGAATTCAGACATTTACAAGCTCTGTGAATCTGGGCAAGTCATTTAATCTCTGTCTGTCTCAGTTTCTCAGCTGTAAAATGGGAATAAAAGTAGCATCTACTTCCTCCAGTTGCTGTGAGGATCAAAAGAGATATTTATGAAGCACTTAGCATAATGCCTGGTAAACAAATGGTTTTTTCCCTTCACCCTTCCCTTTTCCATTCCATAAGAAAAGCAGGTAGTTTTGCTGAAACCTCAACAACCTTTCATTTGCCACCCTTTCAAGTCCAGCTCTTTCTTCCCTTTCACACACAAAAGAAGGAACCATCTACATTCATTGCCTTTACTTCTTCATATCTTAATCGCTTCTTGACTTCTTATAATCTGGTTTCTGATTCTACCATTTACCTGAAACTTCTCTCTAAGGTTACTAAATGTCTCTAAGTGCTAACCAAAATAGTCTTTTCTCATTCTTCATTCTTTATGACTTCTCTCCAGCCCTCTTCCTCCTGGATACTTTCTCTTCCCCAGATTTTCATGACTTTGCTTTGCCTAGCTCTCCTCCCTCCTCTTTCATCGAATTTCTCTTTTTGCTAAATCATCCTTCATGTCTGCATTCCAAAGGCCTTGGCTTATACCCCTTTCCCTTCTAGTTTTTCTTCTCTTTTGGTGATGTCATCTGGTCCCAGTGTTTCAATTATCTTCTCTATCTTTCCCAAATCTACATATTCAGCTCTTATCTCTTTCTTTACTCCTAGCCCTATATCCTTAACTGATTGCTAGATATTTTCATTCGAATGTATAAAGATGTGTCCAAAATATAATTATTTTCCCCTTGAAATATACCTTTTTTCAGTCTTCCAATTTAGAAAACAAAACAAAACTCTTACCTTTTGTCTTATAATCAGTACTAAAGTATTGGTTCCAAGGCAGAAGAGTGGCAGGGTCTAGGCAATTGGGATAAAGTGACTTGCCCAGGGTCACAAAGGTAGGAAGTATCTGAAGCCAGATTTGAACCTAGGACTTTCCATCTCCAGGCCTGGCTCTCTATTCACACATAGCCCTACTGCTCAATTTTATTAGAGAACATTCTCATCTTTCCCTTCATCCATTTTCTTAATCTAAGAGTCATCCTCAACTATTCACCATCCCTCACCCTCCATATCCATTAAGCCTTTTCTGTTCCTCCCAACTGCTAGTGTCCTCTCTCCCAAACTACCTTATAATGGCATTTAGACTCTTCAATCTGTATATGGTTATAAATGTTTCCATCAGAATGTAAGTTTCTTTAGAGCAGGAATAGTTTTATTCTTTGTACTCGTGTCCTGATCACCTAGCACAGTGCCTGGAGCACTGTAGATGCTACACAAATGTTCACTGACTAATTAATAGTTCCAATTAGTTGCTAAGTCTTGTTGATTTTCTCGCCACAGATCTTCTTTTTCTCCTCCCACCACAATTCTCCTATTTGAGGGTCTCATCATTTATTGCATGAACTATTCCAATAACTTGTAATTTAACCCAACTTCACAACCTCCCAAATTAATATTCCTAAAACACTGGTCTGACCAAGTCATTCTCTCAGAGCTCAGAAGTTTCAGTGACTTCCTATTTTTTCTAGCATAAAATATAAACTCCTGTATTTGACATTTAAAGCCCAACCTATTTTTTAAGACCAATTTAATATTAGTCTGCTTTATACAGGGCATATTCTAGTTAGTGGACTGCTTGCTAGCCCTGTTACTCAATGTTCTGTCTTACATCAATGTGCCTCTGCAAATTATCTTTTCATTCTCAGTGGTGTGCTCTCACTCCTCCCCTCTACCTCCCCAGGCTTCATTCAATTATCAATTCAGTTGTCAACTCCTATAGAAGACTTTGTCTGATTATACAAGTTGCTAGTGTCCTTTTGTCTCTTCAAAAATCATTCTTTATCTATTTTGAATATGTTATCTATTGATTGATTGACATGCAAAATGTTTTCTCCAATAGAATATAATCTCCTTGAGGTGAGGGATTTTTTTTTTTACTTTGTGTTCTCAGTGATTAGCAGAGTAGCTGATGCATAATAGGCACTCAAATACATTTTGAAATTATTGTAATGTCAGAGGAAAGCAAAATCAAACAAATAAACTTTTTTCATTGATAGGTCTAGGGGGCTGAGCTTCTTTAAAAGGATAGGAATGAAGCTGGATGAGGAAGAGAGATTTTTAAAGCTTTGGGAATAGCATGAATGACAACAGGATTTTCATTTAGAGGAAATGGGTGTCAGGTAGGGATTTGGACTATCTGAACTCTAAGGCCCTTGTTAACATTCAGATGTTATGATTATCTCCAGAACTGGAACTCCAAAGCAAATATTTTGTTTCCTAGTCTCATGTTCTTTCTAATATAATTTGAGTAATAAAAAGAACAGTGGACCAGGTAATAAAAGACGTAGATTTCATTTGGGTTCCACCTTTGCCACTTGCTAGTGGCAAATTTGACCTTGGACAAATCACTCACCTTTTTGAGCCTCTGTTTCCTTATCTGAAGACCAAGGGATGCTGGACTTGAGGATCAGAGGTTCCCTTTAACTTTATCATTCTAGGATTGTTTATGCACCATGAGAGACTCATTGCTGGCTATCATCCTGCAGCTGAGTTTAGAAACCTAAAAGCCAATTCATTCTCCCCTCTGTGTATGAGCTTTAAGGGTGCAGCTTAGTTATAATGGTATGTGTGTGTTTTTCCATGTCTAAAAATGTGTGTCTATTTTTATACCTTGTTTCCCTCATCTTCCTCTGAAGTGACTAACATGCTTCTTTGTACGTATTTTGGAGACAAGGTTGGTGATGCCATTGAAAGTCAATATTTAGGGCTCTTGAGGTTCCTTTTTCAAAATGTTGTTTTCCTTAAATAAATGGTTTTCCAGAGTCTGTTCATTTTACTCTGTATCAGTTTATATTGCCCAAGATTCTGCAAAATAATTTCTTCTGCCATTATTTATGGAGCAAGAATATTCTATTCCATTTATGAACCAGCATTTTGATCATCCATTTCCCAGGTGTCTAAGAAGCAATCAAAGTCCTATCCCTTAAATTCTTTAGCTGGGGCTTCCTTTGCTAAGGCTCTTCCTTTGTTAAATTTCTGGTTGGCTAGTGAGACCTGCTTAATCTTACCCTGGGTCACCTGGATTCCAACACTGACTTGTATTTATCTCTTAGGGTTGAGTCACTACCTCTTTTCATTTTTAGTTTCACAGCACCAGGACCCTCTCTGGCATCTCAGAGCAGAATGTTAGGGATCTTATAGCACTTGGTCTTGGGATTTCCTGGTATGAAAACAGTACCATGTTTATTGTTGTCAATTGATGCTTCTGTCACTTCAAAGTTCCCTAGCTCGTGTGGAGTCCTCTGCTCTTGCCATCTCCAGATATAGAGTCATGTTGCAAGCTATATATGCCTCTGAACAGTTTCTGGTTGCATTGGGAGGTTCCTTGTACATGTGCTGGTTTTCCTGATAGTCTGTCTCCTCCTTAGGTTTCTGATTGATTTCTTATGCAGGTCTTGAATATAAGAACTCACTATAATGTGTCATTGGGTTTATTTATCATTTTTATATTATATTTTATCATTATTTAATTTGGTACAAAGTCCAGAGTTTTGCTAGGTTTGGTTAGCCTCCTGTTCAGGCAGTCCTCTTGGTCATAAGTCTCCTGGAAATCCTATGAAAGAAGAATTAGATTTATTTTGTTTGGCCCCAGAGGACTGGCTTAGGTCTAAGAAGTGGACACTGCAGAGAGGCAGCTTCAAATTCAATGTAAAGAAAAATATATTTTTAATTAAAAGAAATTATTATTAATTAATTACTTTTAAAAATCCATTAAAATTTTGAATTTCAGAGTCTCTCCCTCCTTCTGGCCCCTCCCTCACAAGAAGGCAAACAGTATACTAATTATACATGTGAAGTCATGCAAAACATTTTTCCATATTAGTCATGTTGCAAAAAAAATAGCAAGGGAAAATAAAATGAAAAAAAATTTCAGTCTTCACTGAGTTCATTGAGCATCTCTACAGAGGCAGACAGTGTTTAAGAAAAGCTTCTTAACAAATATAATTGACCATAAGTGAAATAGATAACTTTGAGAGGTAGTAATCTTCCCTATGCTGGAGGTTTTCAAAGAAAGATAAGATCACCAATTGTCAGGTATGTTGTCGATGAATATTTTTTTAGATGTGGATTGGATCACATGGCATAAGGTCTGTTCCAAATCTGTGGTTCTATGACAATTATACATGGCATGTTCCTCCAATAGGATATAAGGTCCTTGACTGGTTTGGTTTCTTTACTTTTGTACTGTCCATATTTACTAACATGCCATGCATATAGTAAGAGTTTAATAAATGTTTATTGATTGATCAAATAGAAGGTGTTTTGGTTTTGTCTTTGCATCACTAGCATCCAGTAAAATGTCTTGCATACAGTCATTCCTTAATAGGGCCAACAGATCAAGAACATTGTAAGATTTAAAAATGGAAAAGCCCTGGACACTTCTCCAGGGACACATACAATATAAAGGACCTCAAACACCAACTTCCAAGGAAATACATCCGGGTAACTGCACTCTTCCAACTTTCCAAATCATGAAACACGGTAGCAAAATGAAATGGACGGGTTAGCATCAGCCATATTTTTTCACAAAAGGAACATCTAATCTAACCCCTGTATTTTACTAATAAAACACCTGTGGTCCAGATGTTAAATGACTTGTTCAAGGTCTCACAGGTAGTTTCTGAGGAAGAATCTGAATCTAGATCTTGTTCTAGAGCTTGTTATGTTGTCACTTTGCATTTAGTAAATATTAATTTGGGTTATGTTCAAACAGAATATGGATAACCACTACTCAAGTGTTTTGCAAATGATCTTCTGCTTCATGTGGAAAGATTGGCCTCCAAGTTCTCTTTTTAACTCTGAGATTCTAGGAAACTTTTGCCTGTGGAAAAAGGCTAAGTGAAATAAGATAGGAAAAAATATCTTCAACTTTATATAGAAAAAAATTCCCCATGAAAAATGAGTTAGGACCATTTTGATTACTCTCATCATGTATTTTTTTTAAATTAGTGTTTCATGACTACTTATCCAACAGTATGTTATCCTTCTAATAAAGAAAATGTACTAGGACTAATAAAAAATTTTATTGCCCTTATTTTAATGTCTTCATTAAAGACTCATAAACTTTTGAAAGTCTTTCTATAGCTGATACACAATGAAGAGGAAAACAGTTTTTTCATGCAAAAAATATTTCTTCTCTCTCATGATTAGTCCATTAATGCTGTCTCTTAGGGACCCAGTAATTATGACAACAATTATAATGCTAACAAAGAAATTAAAGTATGAGTCAATAAGATCTATATCTTTTCACCACCCATATAAAATCAGTGGTCGTTTTGTTGATTCTAGTGCTATATCTGAACTGTTGTCTTTTCCCATAATCCTGAACTCAAGTTTTAAATTTTCACTGAACAGGTTTCACTTTTGGGGGATATGTGCCTCATGTATTCCTAAACATGCCTATCACTATTATTTAGTGAAAGTCAGTGTCAGTCAGCTTTATTAAGCACTTACTATCTGTAAAGCACTGGGAAATAAGGGTAAAGTTACATAAATTGTGAATTAGGTACATGTACTTTGAGAATATACTTTACTATGCTGGTACCTGATCTTACAAGCCAAAAATGATGATGGATAAGTTTGAGAAATCAGTTCATATGTCTTTCCCAGTTTTTCTGAAGCTACTTCTTTCATAATTTCTTATAATACAAGAGTATTCTATTACATTCATATAGCATAATTTGTTTGTCCATCCCCCAATTGATAGGCATCTCTCAGTTTCCAGTTCTTTGCCACCACAAAAAAGAGTTCTTTAAATAGCTTTGTACATATAGGACCTTTTTATCTCTCTGATTTCCTTGGGATATAGACCTAGTAGTGTTATTGATGGGTCAAAGGGTATCCTTATATAACTCTAAAAAAATGGAGTAGTCCTGTATTCTCTCTACCAGTATAAGGAATGACTATTTGGGTCCTGCAGTCTCTGATATGGACATGCTGGAGAGAAGAGAAAATGATACATAATTATTCTTGACCATGCAGGAGAAAATCATTACATCTTAGCCCTGTGTTTAAGACCTCAAACAGCTTAAGACCCAGTGCAGGACACTTCTCCAGGGAAACATACAACCTAAAGGACCACAAACACTGACTCCTAAGGACACGCACCCAAGCAATCACACTACTCAGAGCTGGACTGCTCAAGTATCAGGAATTCTCTTAACTCTTCCTAGACCGCACAGTGACATGGACCAGCCAAGCATCAGCCAAGAAACTGTGTTTACCTTGGTTTTATTTGCTGCAAGTGGGCAAACTTAGAGTGGGAGAGGAGCTGGCATCTTCATTAGTGTGATTGGCAGCAGCTGCTGCCTTCCAGCCTTGCAAATCAATTGCCTTGCCTCACTCACTGAGGTAACAACCAGAGAAGATGAAGTCAGTAAATTATCAGTATAACTATCCCTATACATCATACTAAGTACGGCACTTAACATAAAACTTAGTCATTGAGGTTGCAATTGGCCAATGTGTTGTGAATCCCTTCTGCTCTCACCGTGACACCCTCTACCCCAGCAGCTATTCTTATAAAGATACTTTTTTTTTGTCTATAAATCAGGAAGAGCTTCAAAGATCATCTGGTCTAATTTGTTATAAATAGTCTAGAGGATGGACTGACGACAAGAGATAGCCTGGAGGAAGCAAGACTAGGAAGGAGGCTAATTAGAATAGTCCAGGTGAAAGGTGATGAGGACTTATAACTATATTGGTTGTAGTGTAGTTGTAGTGTGAGGAGAGAGAAGGGGAAGGACATGAGAGAAGTTGTGGAGGTGGAGTTGTGTAAGGGGTAAAATTAAGGGGTTATTAACTGAATATATTATACTAGTGGTCACTAGGGATTAATTCAATCCCAATAAAATACTCGAGTCAGTTTGGGATTTTCATGGTGGCTTAATTACAACAGAGGGAAGAAATTAAGAAGAAGAGAGAGAAAGGAAAGAGAATTTAAACTGTTCCAACTTGGGCTGAGCCAGGCAGGAGTTCAGAGGCTTTGGCCAAGGGGCCTTCTCAATCTAGCTCAGCTACCAGCCACAAGGCCTCCTCCGAGATGAGGGGTCTCCTAGGAGGATAGTGTTTTAGGAGGTAAAGGAAAAAGGAATCAACCTAAACCACTCACCAAACCGCCAAGACATAAACCATGCTACCACGAGCCACACAAGCAAGACAGAGAGCAAGTCTCCATGAGAGAGAGTGAGAGAGGAAATGACACGAAATATATAGACCATTCTTTACATCACTTCCTGCATCTCACATGTACCAATGGTAGCTTAAGCTTGACTTAGGACAGCCCAGGGGGGTCTGTCAGTTGTTTCTGATTTGTCACATGCTAGCACATGTAGTCATAGACCATCCTCCTCACAGTTAATGCATAAGTGGGGTATATACATTCCTGGTTGCTAGAATTTCTAAGACTAAGCAAAATGGAGAAAATCTAAAATTCACAGTTGACAAGATTGATCAATCAATCAAACATTAGAAAGCAATTCTTGTATGACAAGGACTATGCTGTAAAAAATAGACTCGAATACAGGACTACAATCCCCATGAGCCTTTGCTCCACTTCCCCAGAATGCCTTGTAATCTCACCTGGGCCAAGATCGAGAAGATATTTAAGCAAAGGCTTTTGAAGGGCTCGGCCCTTTTTGGACTTCCGTTTTTGGAGCAGAGGCGTTTCTTCCATGATGTGAGGTTATTTTGTCTAGGCCTCTGGCCTAGGCACATGTTTCTTACTTGTATATTCTTAATCTTTAACCTTTAATAAACCTCTAAAAAAATATATATTCCTTGCAGAGAGAAACTAATTTCTACCTGCCTCAGTCTCCCCATCTCCCCTAAATTTTAATCTTTACAGTTTTTGGCGACCACTAGATTGGATGAGAACTTCTCAAAAAATTTTTTAGCCTAGAGAATTTTTTTAAAAGCCCATCTCGATTGGCTCCTGCTTCTGCTCCTGGCCTCTCACCTGGTGCCCGAGCTGCACTCTGGCTCCCGGCCCGACCCACCCTGGCGGTCTGTCTCTCACCCAACTGGCCTCCAACCCAGACGGCTCATCACCCCAGCCCCAGACCCACGAGTGAGCGTGACCCCAGCCGGCTCATCACCCAGATCCTTGGAGCAGATTGCTGAGGACTCATTGCGATCAGCTGGTAACAGTATTGGCCACGTGGGCGGAGGGGAGAGACTAGAGGGAAAGGAGAACGGGCAATTTTCCCCTAGGCTAAGCCTCCACGTGGCTGGGGGTATTGGCCACTGGGGTATCAGAGAGGGGAAAGACAGAAAAGACTAAAGAGAAGAAACAGATCTTTTCAAACAGAAACTTAATAGCAATGGGCTGTTTAAAAGGATTTTTGTCTCTTCTGGCAGTTTCATTGATTTTACCTGCCTGTCTGGGAGCAGACTCAGCCCAAAGATTCAACTTTAACTTTGGGGAGGAAAATGGGTGGCCCAGCGAACTGGAAGCCAGGCCCAGAGACGGGAGGTCTCTAATTAAAATCTGGCCTCGTATGCTTCCCAGCTATGGGGCCCTGGACGGATCCCTTGAACCCCATAGCCTAGCCGTTACTACTCTACCTTCGGACAATAGACATTTAAATGGATAATTAAAAACAAAAAAACAAACAAACAAAAAAAAAAACCCAAGGAACTTTGAAGAGACTAAAGGCTATATTCTAAGGCATTTCAGACTCCAATGGTTTATAAACATCTCTGTATTCTATTGCATTGTTTTGTTTAAGGTTTAACTTTGTGATTTTAAGTTCATATATTACTGGATTGAATATTATTCTGTGAACTGAAGGTTGATTGAATTTATTTTGAATGTACTGAGTTTTAAAATTCTGTTGTTTTTCCCCTATAACTGTGTTGAACAAATATTATTGTGAATAAGCCCATATATGAAAAAACAGCTTTTTTCTATTTTGCTGAGGATAGATGGACTTCAGAACTGGTTATAATTGTATTAACAACCTTTGGAAAATTTAATGTGCTAAATACCTCAAATGATTTGATTTTAAGGGTTTTTTAAATATGATTTTGGAATTTTTTTTAACAGTCTGGTTATTTTTGCCTGCCCCTACCACGAGGTAAGGCCCATTCTAGTAGCTGAAGTGAAATGTATTTTATAACCCCCAACCTTCCCACATGTGAATGGAAGTTGGGCAGTTAATCTCAGGGCATTTGTATCCCTATAAGCCTCCAAGAAAAAGGAGCACCTTTATTTATACTCTTCAGCTCACTACTTTACTTGCACCAGAATGATATATAGATTTCTTGATTATGTTCTAAACCCAAGATGAGTTTTACTTTGTTTAAAAAAATTATGTTTATTACCAAGGTTGAAAGATTGCTATGTTTGTAAAAATTGTGACAAATGTCCCATCAATTCATAGGTTTTAAAAATGTCATACAGCAACTTATGTGAAATATGAAAGTGTGTTTGTTTGCTATTGTAATTAATTGGGCTATTGAGAATTTTGGGGATTTTGATATCTACATATTTGTACTACTGTATTTTTAAAGATGAAAAATTGTTAACCTTGTTCAATTCATTTGCCTTCTACTCACAGTGATCATGGCCAGATACAAAGAGGAAATGGATCTCATTTTTTGTGAGAAAGCCTTGTATTTTCTGATGTCTTTTTAATATCTCTTGCCAATTGATTCATATACCTCAGCCATGCATCCCTAACTGATTCTGAATCTTTCAATCACCCACAACACGGGGGAATGTAAAAAAATATCATTATTTAAATTGCAAAGTTTAAATTCCTTTTGAGAAGAATTTTAGGTAAAGAAGATGCTACCTCTCTGAATTCAGAAACTGAACTGTTGGAGAAGCCATCATGAAGAAGCCTCCAGACCACAAGTTGCACAAAATTGAACTTTGGGTGTGGTTGATTGAACATTTATTTGTATGTATACTTTTATGCCAAAGGGGACTGCCCCCTAACGGCTTTTTGTCAATGTGTTCAGAAATTATTGGTTTTATTCTTTTTTCTCTTATCCTCACACTATTGTAATCTTTTAAGTTTATTATGTTTTTATGATCCTTTTGGGGAAAAATTAATTTTTCCACAATGATCACACGGGGGGGTGTAAAAAATAGACTCGAATACAGGACTACAATCCCCATGAGCCTTTGCTCCACTTCCCCAGAATGCCTTGTAATCTCACCTGGGCCGAGATCGAGAAGATATTTAAGCAAAGGCTTTTGAAGGGCTCGGCCCTTTTTGGACTTCCATTTGGAGCAGAGGCGTCTCTTCCATGATGTGAGGTTATTTTGTCTAGGCCTCTGGCCTAGGCACATGTTTCTTACTTGTATATTCTTAATCTTTAACCTTTAATAAACCTCTAAAAAAAATATATTCCTTGCAGAGAGAAACTAATTTCTACCTGCCTCAGTCTCCCCATCTCCCCTAAATTTTAATCTTTACAATGCTAAGTTCTGAGAAGATAAAAAGAGGTAACAGACCACCACAGCCTCCAAGGAGCTTACAGTGTAGTGGGGGAGACAATATCATGCAAATAAATATATAGGAAGCAGATATGCAAAACCACACAAAATAAATATGAAATAAATAACTGAAGAAAGACACTAGAATTGAGGAGATCAAGGAAGGCTTCCTATAGAAGGCAGGATGTTAATTGAGACCTAAAGGAAGCCAGGGAGGTCAGTCAGGAAGGAAAATGTTCCAAGCACAGAGAACAGACAGGGAACTGGATGGGTATGGGAAGTGGGTGAGAGTGAAGAATAGAGGATGACTCTTAATTTGTGAATCTATGTGACTGGAAGAAGTACATTGCATTTAGCAGAAATGAAGTTGGAATTTTGAGTGGGTTTACAAGGGCTGACAGTGAATTCTACTTTAGACATTTTAAGATATCTATGGCACATGTAGGTAGAGATGTCCCTCAGGTGGTCGGAGATGTGACACCAGATTCAGGAGGGTGTGTGTGTGAGGTCTGGCATATGTGTGTGAGGTTTGGGGTATATATATATACATATATATAGATGACATATGTATGTCATCTATAAAGAGATTGTAGTTGAAAATTATTATGATTGAAGATTATAAAGATTATATGAAGAAATTGATAATTATAGTTGAAAATCCAAGGTTCTTTTGAGCTCTGAGATTATATGTCTCTATGAAATTATTTTATGCAATATAGGTAACATGGGATCTTGGAAAGAGGGCTGACCTTGGAGTCAGGAAGACTGACTTGTGTTGTCTGTGATTTGGGCAAGTTATGAAACCTATCAGTGGTAAGATTCTAAGACCATAATTTACAGATATGGAATTGATCTACATTGATGGAGGAGGAAAAATACACACTGGAAGTTTCCTACACAGATCTGAACTTCACTCCTTCATCTTTGTCCTCCTTTCTCTAAAAATAAATCTCAAATGAAGGTAAATTAAATTTATGGTTGCCATCAAAAGTTGACTGTTATTTTGATTGATAATTTAAAAAATAATGATTTTGGATAATTATTTCTAACTAAACTAAATCATAAATAATTTAATTTAAAATTGTTTCTCTATTCATGTATGAATATTTTCCCTTTGACTCAGGCCAACAATATTCAATTATATTGAATGTTCTTATGTCAAATTGTGGTTTGTTCAGGTCCTGTAAGGATCAAGTGCAAGAGAGGATTTGCCTCAGTGAGGGATGGTCTTGGTGTCTCTCAGTTGAACTTGATTCAAATATCTCCTCAAGTATAAACCAAGAAGCTGGATAAATCTGACTACAGTAAAGTTTAATAGTGGTACTGTAGGCAATTAGAGAGATGAGAAATGGGGGTTGGTTTCCCTAAAGTTTTTCCAGGTCTACCACCTTGGCTACACAGTTTTGCAGCCCAGGTTTCTCTGTCCTGTACCACAATTAAATGACCCCACAATTTATATATCTGACCTATAGAAGCTATAAATATATAGGTGCAAGAGGGATGGAATGGCAAGGGAGCTGGGCTCTCTCCTCCATGAGTCCACAGTCCCCCTTTGGGATTTGAGGGATCTTCTCCTCAGCTGAGAGGTGGTTGAAGATGATAGAAGACAGATGATAGGTCTATGGAAGAAATTGAATACAGGAACAGGATATTCTCTTGTGGCTCTCAGTGAAATCCTCCAACTAGGAAAGACATTCTACCAGGTCAAGGACTCAGCTGAAAGGCCCAGAATTCTGTCTAGATCTTTCTTGGGTCAGTTTCCTTTCCCAGCATGCCTTGCTCTCCAACCAATGCTTTCTGTCCCTCACCCCTGATGTCAAGATTCCAAAATCTCCCCATCCTTACAACTACAAAACTACAAAAGACTAGATTTAGAAAATGTTTTAATTCTATTCCTTTTCTGTGGATTCTTAGATTACCCTCTCAAATAATTAAGCTTAGTTCCTTACTATTTGAGAAAAAAAAAATTGTTCCAAAAGCAAACTCTAAGCTATCTTAGGGCATAGGTCCTGTACCTGTGATTTCATTGGTATAAGAAAATCCCTAATAAATGAAATCCCTCTACCACTTCAGGCCGTCCCCTTCTATTCTCAAGATCAACTGGCAAGATTATGGGTATAAGACACTGAGATCTTGTGTTAAATTGAACTTCCAAGTATTCGAACTCTATTGTAGAGTACAACTCTGATGGACTAAATGTGTTCTTCAAATGCCAAGCATATGTTTGCCTTAAGGACTATTTTGCAGAAAACTCACATAAGGCAAGTGCTCAAACAGAGGACAAAGAAGAGATATGAGAACACACTCAAGTTCTATCTGAAGAACTTTGATATTGATTATGAGATCACTAGTGCAGGACCATACAGCATGGAGTGCCCACATAAAAGGAGACACTTTGTTTTATGAATAAAGCAGCTCAAAAGCTCAAAAGAAATGTGAGAGCCACAAATTTAGAGACATCTCCATCCCAAATCTGCTTTTCTTTTAATTTTAAGTCTTAGTAACAACTCTTGGGCTAGGCAAATGGAGTTAAGCAACTTGCCCAGGGTCATACAACTAGGAAGTATCTGTGTCCATATTTGAACCCAGGTCCTCTTGACTCCAGGCTTGGTGCTCTATCCAATGTGCCATCTACTTGCCCCCTAGTTTTTCTTAAGGGATATCTGTGCCTGGTTTCTGGTAGAGCCTTCTGAGCTCATATTAGTCTGATCATCAGACACATTGTACACTGACCCCAATTTTGTGAGATCATTTTAGTCATCTTGGAGTACCAAGGACAATGACCAACCAACCAGTCTTAGCTCCCTAGAGCACTAAGAGATGAAGTCACTTGCCTCCAGTCACACAGCCAGTATGTACCAGAGGCAGGACTTCATCCCACATCATTCTGGCTCTTGGGCTAGCTCTTTTTCCTCTCTGCCACTTTGTGTCTCTAAGTTTTCCTAGATAGAAAGAGATAGTCTTTTCCAGAGCTCAGACAAAGCTTTCTGGTTACAGACCATGCATTGGGGCAAAATGAAAGACTATCATCCTATTTCTTTAGCCAAAGGAAACTATTCATGGAATTAAAGAATTATGGAATGTTGGAGCTGGAAGGAATATAATCTCAAACCATACCTTTAGAGGTATTTGTGGATAAATTAGAACTAAGAAGCTTTCACATTGTCATTTATTTTGCTCCGTATTTAGAGTCCAGTCAAATGTCCCTCTGATGATCTTCATGGTATTGAGGTGCCTTTGGACTCTTGAATTAGCTTTGGCAAGTCCTTCCAAGCTGGGCAGACCAATATAGGCCATGATTTAGACAGAATGTTGTGTTCCAAGAACAACAATTAGTTTAGGTTATCCAGAATGTATATCACATAGTCATATGTTTTCAACTAGGAAAGAAGGTAGAATCAGATTATGTGGGACTTTCAATGTCAAATAAAGAAATTTATATGTTATACTTAAGGCAATAGTGAGTCACTACAACTTCTTCAGCAGGAGTGTTTCTGGAAGCTGTATGAAAGAAGAAGGGAGACAGAGAGAGAAAAAGAGAGACAGTAAGATAGGCAGAAACAGAGAGAGAGGAGGTGGGCAAGGAAGAGCCTGGAAGCAGGAAGAACATTCAGAAAACTATTGCAATAGTTCAGGTAAGAAGTGATGAGGCTCTGACCTGGGATGATTGTGGCGAAAGGAAAAGGGGATAGACAAGTATGTCTATCATGTGACAACTAGCCTACCAAAATTTGGAAAGGAAAACTGTGAATCAAGCTTTTGCATTTTCTGCCCCCTGAGGTGGAGCAGACAGCAATTGGAATGTGATGGGAGGGGGAGTGCCAGTTGGAGTAAGAGAAGAGGATTATTGGAAAAATTGCTAACTGAGGTCTTTGTCCTCTGGA
Source organism: Monodelphis domestica (assembly GCF_027887165.1). Lineage (NCBI taxonomy): Eukaryota > Metazoa > Chordata > Mammalia > Didelphimorphia > Didelphidae > Monodelphis > Monodelphis domestica. Next base: position 200,112,343 of record NC_077229.1, on the reverse strand, counting down.
CTTGGCTGAGTGTGGAACAAAGACCAGGAGCTCTATATATCAACCTGTGGAATACCTTGCTTCCATTTTTCTTTCCCTGGAGAAGAAGGTTCCTTATATGTGTGCGAGCATCCATCAGAGGACGAACAAGACAAAAGTAAGCTGTTGAAAGGGGTTGATCCCTTAACTTCAGGGGGTCACCCTGAAGATCCTTTCTAACCCTCGACCTTCCCAAGAAGGACACTTGCCTTTTGTTTAATAAGATAGAGACATTGATTAGCTAAGAAGAAGATAGATAAGTTGAAGCTGAGCCATCTTGGCTCAGCTGAAGAAAACTAGAAACCAAGTAGGGTCTCTTCTTCCCTCAAACCTCTTGCCTTTCTTGATTTGCTAAATTTATTAAACTACTTGAGAAATAGAAAATTGCAGTCAGATTCATATTGAAGGGAGAACAAAGAAGAGAGGCTAGTGGCTAAGATAGCCATTAGCCTAGGTGAAACAATGAGAGCCAATAGTAACAGTCTGTTTGCCAGACAAGGAGAACCCTCAACTACTAGTCAAGCCAGGCTGAGTAGGACACTTTACTCAGGGGTACCTCTCTTGTGGGTTGAATGGGAGGAAATGACAAAGACAGTCTCTCAGCAGGGGTATCTCTCTCCTTTTACTTCACGAGGGTCCATATTCCCTCTGTCCCTTCAAATCCTACATTCCCTGTTATAAACCCTTCCTTATCCCCTGTACCTCTTCAATCCTCTTCAATACCTCAATTCTTACAAATTTGGAAAGGCTTCTTATCACTTTTTGGGTCTCAAGGTAAATGGATTTTTTTCGACACTATCTTTTGAAGAACTTTGACTACATTATAGAAGGGTAGATTCTGCATGTTGAGAGTAGTACACATAGCATCAGAATCAAATGCACTTGAAATATTGAAGTGTCTGGGACCAAACTAAAAGAGAAGTTATTTTGTGGGTTCACTTAACTGTTATTCATTCAAAAGCAACTTCAGAAAAATTGTTACTTTCTGTCTGACACAGATGTATGTGTAACCTCTCTCTGTGCATTGCCTGGCCTGTATGTCATAACTCAAGCAATTTAAGATCCGACAGTAAAATCAACATTGTGATATCTTGGTCAATACTTTTAAATCAATTCTTTGAAAAAATGATCCTTGGTAGAACCAGCAAAAAAATCCGTCTGTACCTGGAAAAGTTGTCAATCACACATGCACTAGTGCATAGTATATTTCTACCCAGAGGTAGAAACTGGGTGTAAGATGAAGAATAATGTGTATCTTGACCAATTCTATCATGTGTTGTCTTTGCTTTCACCTGGTTACAAAATATTTATCTTGCACCCACCCCGTCCCACTTCCTTTCAGCAGTGAGCAGGTGCAAAATCAGTAGTCAATGTTTGTTCAGTGAATTGACATTGCATTGTTCATTGTGCATTTAAATTTAGTTTGGTTTTCTTTTTTTAATTCAGTACATGTAGTTAATTATTGTGATCAGTAAGATAATGCTTTTTGTCACCTTTCTTAGCTCCTAAGGAAGTTAGAAAATTTTAAACTATTTATAGCACTAGAAGTAACCCCTTCTCCCCCAACTCGCACAGTGGGACTTCATGCACACTGTGGTTCTATAGCTACAACAAATCACAAACTCTCCAGTGATGTTTTCTTTGCATTTACTAGTTAACTAGTGACATCAATAATTCAAGGCAAAGGCATTTAATTAATTAATATAGCAAGGAATTAGTATGTTGAAAAGAGATATGGAAGAATACAGAGAACACATGTAGCTTGAATATGTGTTGAGGGAAGATTGGTAGTGTATTCGAGGGGCTATTTATTTGTAACCAAGGAGTTCAGTCTTTCAATATTGAGAGGAGGAAAGAGTGGAGACCTTGCTTTTAAAATGGGGTTCAGGGGAGACAGCTGATATTTAAGGTTGGCTCAGAGAAAGGAGAGGGGGTTTGAAGATTTCCCCCCTTCTGCCTTCCCTCCTTAGCTAAGGCTGCTCTCCCATATTCTTCTGTCACTCTTGGTCCCCCTCCCCCACTACTCGAGACCAAAGGGTCTCCCCTTGATCTGTTCACTCACACTTGTTCATAGCTTAGGGAAAAGATAACTATTTTAATGTCAACTTAATCAGGATAATACAAAGGAATAACTAGCAGGGAAATAATGGGAGAGGAAAGTGGGGAAAATGGGATCCCTATCTCTATCTTTCCCTTCCCTCCTAGAACTCAGGCCTTGGCAGCCTGAGCACCCTGAGAGAAAGTCAGGTTGACTCACACTGGATTTGGCCCCTTGGCCATAATTCAGACCCAGAGCAACAGGAGTTGAGGTAAAGTCGGACAGAGATTTAAAATGTCTTTCTCAAGTTTCTCCTCAATAGTCTTCCTCAATTGGGAAATGTTGGGGGGAAAGATTTCCAGTCACAAACAGGAAAAGTGGGTAAAACTCAGGAGAAAGTCTTATTCCACTTCTCACTATGGATTCTCCAGACTGAGGACCAACTCCTCTCCCAACTAGAATCTTTTCCTTCTTCAGATTCCAAACTCCTTGGGCCCCTTCCTTGTCAAGGTGATCAGTTCCACACATTCTTCAGCCTGGTACTTTTCTTATGTGCCAGCCTCTGTCACAGTAGGAAGTGTGTATGGCCAAGATGCATATAGAGGAGGACATACTCACAGAGAAACAGGGGAGGCACATGAAGAGGCATATTATCGCTTCAAAGCTCAAGAGCCATTGATAGCTTCTTGAGATATTATTTCTGTTTCCTCAGGTCTGATTTCCTTCCTTTTGCTCTCATGTGCTTTATAGTCTCAGTTCAAGGTATTGTCTCTGCTAGATATGTAGATGGTGCTTACTGTTGCTCCCCACTGTCTTGGGGATCACTGACAATCATAGTTTTACTGGTCACAAGATTGTTGAATTTCTCTCTGCTTCTAGCTTCTTGCTTGAACTATATCCCTGGGAAGGTGTATAATAGGAAGAATGGACTCTGCCAACCCCCTTTTAGTTTGAAACCTAGAAACACTTTGCTAGAACTCTTTTAGGAAGGTAAAACCCTAACATTGGTCTCCTATGAGGAAAATCCGTTTTTCTGATCCTTGGATGGAATGGAGTAGCTCTTCCCTAAAAGGAGATTTTTCCTACACCCAAAACAAGTTATTTGGAACATAGAGACACCCCTCCCTGTTCAGTAGTGCCTTTAGGCATGTTTATTTACTTATATATCCATTCATTCACTAATTTTTTATTTATTCACTAATTTTCATAAACTATCAATTTCTGGCCACCAAGAGCACAGTCTCTATCAGAGACCTCACTTTTACTGAGTGTTAAAAATTCCTTATGACTCCCTGCATAACGTATTCATGTGGACCTTATTTCTGAAACTCACTTCAGGTAGAAAGAAGTTCTGCCCCAAACCATAGAATTGGGTGGGTCTGCTTCCTCATAGTTTTTTAGGAGACCCAGTCTGCTATGTAAGTGAATCCAAAAGGGCTATTCGTTCAGTCATCAGAGTCCAGTGGCAAGATAAAAGATGGGATGACTGTCAATGGTCCAGGATGTAATGGATGGCCTGATATCGTTGATGTCTGACCAAAGTCTAAGTGCACCACGGCACTTGCTTCAGCTACCTTCTGAGCCAGTGGAACAAACTGCTCTCATCTGTCCATTTCTCTAGGGGAAGTCTTCATATGCTCAGGATAGACATCCCCCTAATTCATAGACAGGGTTACGGTCTCAACTCAGTTTTTAACTCCTCTGCCCAGAAGGTCTTAACCAGAAAAAGCCACTACAGCTTCTTGGAGTCCCAAGTGAGAGCTGTGTGACCAGGTAGGCAGCAATGCAGCCCTGAATAGGACTTGGCAAGTCCTCACACCAGAAGCACCAGTCTTCCCTGCACACCTCATACACCCCACCTATGACATACAAATACACAAATACTATGATTGATACCAAGTATATAAAGATAAAATGAATCAAATGCACTCGTAGATATTGCTTTCTAGAAGAGAGGATGAGACATAGGCACAAATAACTATGATAGAAAATTATTATGTGCACAAGAGATTTCAAACAGGGTGGCATGAGAGATTGAAGAGAGATCTTTTCTAGCAAGGTCTCACAAAAGACATTTTACTTGAGCTGAACATATGGGGAAGATTTCAAGAGGTGGATAGGAGTATGTGTGGAGGGGGGCATTTGGACTGGCAAGGGGGATGGCAGTGTATATGTCAAGAAGCAGGACAAGATAAAAGAATAACAAGTTGTCCAATTTATCTGGAACAGAATGAATGAAACAAAGCATTGTGAAGAAATGCTATAATGGTAGGCTGGAGAGGGCCATGAATATCAATTAGAAGAATTTGCATTTTTTCAGTAGGCAATGGAGAACTAGGTTTTTGAGCAAAGAAGTGCAATGATCAGAACTCTTTAAGAAAAGAAGTTTCTTGTGGAATATGCAATTTAATCTGACAAAGAACTTGAGCTCAGGACTGAGTTCAGATAGTGCCCAGGAGGACCAATGGCCACCTCATTACTCAAGCTTCATTTATAAAGAGCAGCCCGATATAATTTGGGTGCCAGATGAAGGCATAGTATAAATCTTTATTGAAGATCATTGCTGTTAATTATGTATTGGGTGCAGACAGCACACTCCATCAGAGTCCAAAAAGCCCCAAGAATTCTGGACAAATAATAAGAATCTGCCCTGCTCCTTACAAAACCTGACTTCTAATATCTCTTCAACCATTTGCCCTTTTGCATTGGGCTTTTATAGTAGCTTTCTGCCTTAACTTTTAAAATATTTTCTCTCATAATGAGTTCTGCATTTCAATGTTGAATACCAGAGTTGAAAGCCTGAACTATTGTCTGACCTTTGGGTTAGACCATTAGTCTTCAGTACAATTTCTGTGTCATTTATTAAGGTTCACAACTTTATTTGCACCAAGTTTTCCTCAACCCATCCTCTAAATGAAGTAGGATTTAACTACAATGGAAATGAGAAAGAAAGAACTGGAAAAGTTTCTTTTTATCCTCTCATGGGTTCTAGCTCAGATCAAATGATATTTCTAACAGGAAGGAAGATAACTAAATCATTCTGAAGCTAACCAGCAAAATTTCTAAGTCAGTTAACAGGGAAATGGGAAGAATCAATAGCTTGATGTGAAAGAAACAGTCCTGGTCCTGGGATCAGGAGAGAGTAAGGCTTGTATATGACAAGCAAGCAAAGCAAAATCCTTCCTGTTCCTGTGGGTAACACTTTAATCTCAAACCTGTACTCTTTGATTCAGGGACATTGGCCTCCTAGCTGTTCCACAAACAAAACACTCCTTTTTCTTGGATCCGGGCAGTTTCTCTATCTTTCCCCTGACCCTTCTCTTCTCCAACTATTTACCTCCTTAGCTTCCTTCAAGACCCAACTAAAATCCCAGCTTCTACAGGCAGCCTTCCCTAATGCCTCTTAATTCCATTGGTTTCTCTGCTTTAATTATTTCCTATTTATTCTATACGTAGTTTGCTTTGTATATATTTGTTTGTGTATTATCTCTGCCATTAGATTGTAAGCTCCTTGAGGGCAGGGACAGGTGCCTAATAAATGTGTAACGAATTAAATTAAATTGAACTAAGAATCATAGATTTAGATTCTAGGTATTTCAGAAGCCATCTACCCAATTCCCTTGTTTTATAGAAAAGGAAAAAGGTCCAGGAGATATTCAGTGCCTCACCAAAGATGAGAGATTTGACTCAAGGTTCTCTAATTGCAAAGCCAATTTTCTTTCCACTGAAATGACTACCATACCATGTGGTTTAACCTTCCTGAGCCTTACTTACCTCATTTGTTAAATGGGAATAACAATATTTGCTCTACCTATTTCATGAGGCTCTTGTAAGCAAAGTGCTTTTTAAACTTTAAAGTGATAAATAAATGTGAATTAAATCATCCAAATAAGCATTGGCTCATTTGTGAGGTTACAAATGGCATTATTTCCATAGAAGTTGAATGAAGAGGTACAGTCACCAGGCTCTTTATCCACTCTTCACCCTGGTAACTGTATTATCATTTCAACAATCCCTTGAAACTATTGAATTAACATGGATTTAATAAGCACATTTGTGTCAGGCATTAGATTAAGGGCTAGAAAACAAAGAAAGTTAAAATCAGTCCTGGGACTCAAGGAGGTTAAATTCTAAAGGAAGATGCCTATATAAATAAGCAAACATATAATATATACAAAGTAGAAGGAAGGTAGCCTTGAGGGAAAAGTTCTAGAAGTTGGGAAAACTGTGAAAAGTCTCCTGCAAAAGATCCCACTTGAGTCAAGTCTTGAAGGAAACCAGGGACTTTGTGAGGTAAAGTGAAAGAAAGGAGAGGTTTTCAGGAATGGGGAACAATCAGTAAAAAAGCACAGATACATATCACTTAACCCCAATTGCCTAATCCTTACCACTATTCTGCCTTGGAATTGATATTCAGTATCTATTGTAGCAGAGAAGGTAAAGGCTTAAGAAAAAAAAAGGACAAAGATGGAAGACAGATTACTTTTTCCTCATTTCTCAAGAAATATTGGCAGCAATTAAACCTGTATCTCTTCCTGCCTTTGCTCAATTTTATCTGCTCTACTAATCTACTGTGGTCTATCCTGAAATTATCTCCACTCTCACCCCTGGGATAAAAAATAAAACTTGTATTTATTTTGTAAATAGTTATGTCAGTCAGTCAGTCAACAAGAATTTATTAAGTGCTAATTATGTCCCAGACACCATGCTAAGCACTGGGGATACAAAGACAAAAGGCAGTTCTTGCTCTTAATCAATCAATCAATAAACATTTGTTAAATACCTACTATGCATGAAGCACTGTGCTAAGTGCTTTGTGCTCTCAAGGATCTCAATCTAATGGAAGAGACAATATTCCAACAATTATGTACAAACCAGCTACATACTGGATAAGCAGAAAATAATCAGCAGAAGGAAGGCATTAGAATTGAGGAGAAACGGGAAAGCTTTGTGTAAAAGATGAGATTTTAGCTGAGCCTTGAAGAAAGCCAGGATGCAGAGAAAATCCCTGGAGTCTGAAGATGTCTTGTTCCTGAAACAGCAAGGGGATTGATGTCACTGCATTACAGAATATTGGGGGAAGAAGTGAAAATGAAAGGTGGAAGAAGACCAAAAAGGTATGAGTGGACATATTATGAAGGGATTTGAATGTCAGAAGGTTTTATAACTGATGTTTATATTTCATAAGAAGCCACTGCAATTTATTGAGGACAATTACATAGTAGGATCTGTACTTTAAGCTCACTTTGGCAGCTGAATGGAGAAGAGACTGGAATGGGGAGAGACCTGAGGTAAGCAGACTAGTCAGCAGGCTACTGCAGCAGTTCAGGCATGACATAATGAAGGCTGGCACCAAGGTAATGGCAGTGTTAACAGAGAGAAGGTGGTGTATGAAAGAGATGTCCTGAAGGTAAAATCAATTTGTAGCCAATGTATCCTCTAAGAATCCTTATTCCAACTTCTACTCTTACTGGAAATTCAAGTTCCTAGAGCTGGAGTGGTTACATCTTCTCTTCTGAGTCCTAGGGTACCACTGAAAGGGGAAACAGAATGGAATGGCTTTCTCTTATATCATTGACTCAAACCCCTACTGGCATTCTTCACCTCAAGATTATCAGTTGAAAGTCCTTTAGTTAACTAGTTTTAAACAGCTTTTAGAAAAAGATACTGAGATGGTATGATAAGAAGAAGTGATACAAAATACTTCCCTAAAAGTCTGTGAAATACTCTTCAAGTGCATGCATAATCCAGGGGAATGTAGCTTCAAACTTAGAAGACCCATGGGGCTAAGGAATAACTTCTTGTTTCTAGTTTCTGGCATTCCTTTCCTTGAAATAATGAAGTATCAAGAAGTTCCCCTTAAGCATGGTAGAGTCTCTTTGCACATACTCTTAGCCACAAGTTCAGTCTCTTCTAAACCACCAATAATTAAGATTTACCACCTAATCCAAGAATACTATTTAGAACACCAGAAAGATAGGAAGTCCAACATCCTCTGGACCCTTCAAAGGATTAGAATAACTTTCTTATCAAAGGTAGGGGGTGAGGTGAAAAATGATCTAGCACTGTCAAAACTAAGGCCTCTCCTCTCTCTTCCATGATTTATCCACAGGGAAAGGCTGGAAACCAACACTACTCCAATTTCTAGAAATGTTTCTTCTTCTCAACTCCTGAAAATTCCAACCACTGTTAAGTCCAAGAACTATCTTAAAGATCCTCTAAAAATCCATAAACTGTACTACAATGAGGTATCCAGGACTCTAATCAAATGGGAACTATAATGGGAACATCTAGAGAACTCAAGTGAAAAGTATAATCCTCCTCCTCCCTAAGTAGTAATCATAGTAGTTATCATTTTTATAGAATAGAAAGGTTTGCTAAATAATTTACATGTTACCTCATTTGATCCTTTTCTAATTTATAGTTACTGATCTTATTTCTAATCTGGCTCAGCCCTTAGTTTCTTGGATTCTTGTTCTTTTTCCCAGGAAAAAGGGGTCAAATGACTTCTTCAGGGTCACACAAATAGTAAGTATCTGGGGCCAGATTTGAAATCAGAAAGAGGCATCTTCCTGATTCCATGCTTAGCCCTCCATCCATTACACCAGTTTGCTGCCCTTAGACTACTTTTCTAAATCAGGGCTCAAGTTTCTGGGGTATGCCTAGAATGCTGAGGAGATATAAGGTAGCCTTAATTTTGATATTTATGAACAGAAAAGAAGTTGGGATAAGGGTCCAAGAGTTTCTAAAGGTAATACATACATCATCTTAGTAGGTCCTCATAATAGTCATGTGAATTAAAGAGTTATTATCCCTAGTTTACAAATGAGGAAACAAGTTCATGGAAGTTAAGTGGCCAGCCAGAGGTCATACCAGTAATAAGTAAGTGAAATTTGACCCCAGGTCCTCTGGTCTAGTGTTCATTACAATATACTATCTAAAATAATTTACACATTTGAAAACAACAAACTGCATAATAGGGAAAAAAAAACCCTCAAAGCTCTGAGCTTTCCTTAGCCAACCTGTCCTTAGCCCACATCTGGTCTAGGTATATCTGGAGCATCATGATCAGATCTGATCATTTTAAGACATATATTGATAAACTAGAGCATTTCTAGAGAAAAGCAGCCAGGATGGTGAAGGGTTCATCTCATATAAGGATTTATTCAAAGCAGTGAAGATGTTCAGTCTGGAGAAGAAAAGACTCAGAAGGGGACAGAACAGCTTTCTTCAAGTATTTGAAGAACAATGTTATGGAAGAATTGCACATGCTCCATTCAGCCCCATCAGTAGAACAAAGAAATCTCAAAAAGGCAAATTTAGGGTTGATGTTAGGGGAAATTTCCTAACAATTAGAGCTATTCAGAAGTGGAATTGGGTGCCTTAAGGGTTCCCCTACTTAGAGGCCTTCAAATGACTTGGATAAACACTTGCCAGATATATTATAGCAGAAATTTATTTCAGGTTTAGGTTGGATTGATGGCTGCTAAATTTATGCTGTTCCAAAATCAATGAGTCTGTGGAACTGGGAATTCTGGGGAAATTCTGGTTACTATTTCTTACTGATATTTGTTATTGTTACCAGCATAGCTATTTGAGGCAAACATGGGAAGGCAGGATGAAGGAGACACTGAAGAAAAAATAAAAATCGCCATCATCATATACCATCATGAGCATGAGGAATGATGTAGGAACCACCTCTCCACTGCCAGTGGGAAATGGGATGTCACACCAAGTGACTGATGACCAGATGGCTCTCTTGTGTCAGCCCGCTCCCACCCTTTCTTGTCAAGCAAGCTGTACCTTTATAAAATTACTGATAAAACATTCATAGGAGCAGATTAGCTTTTAAAATCTACCTAATGTACCATGAAATTTGTAGTGTCCGCTTCACCGATCAGAACCATGAAATTGACCCATTATGCTCAGTCACCACATTCTTCTAGTTTTTACCCTTTCAAGACACTGGGGGGGAAAATCCTCTTAGTTCAACCTTTCCCTCTTCTTCTTCCCACCGTCCTCAACCCTCATTTTGTTTTCTTTTCTTTTGCAATACTTTTCCTTCTATGTCACACACCCAAACATGGTCTCAAGGCTCAACTGAACCTTTGTGAAAAGACCTAGGACTCATCACAGAACAGGGATTTTCTGTGGAAGGGAGTTGTTTCCATTCTTTAAAAACTTGCTTTATTTTCATCACCGCTGAGCATAGAATCAACTATATGCTCTAGAAGCACTTATGCATAAACACCCAGCTGTGAACTCTTCCTAGAGAACTGCTAAGATTCTTAGTCCAGAACTCAGCCATTAAACCCTATTTTCTATAAATCTCCAAAACAGACCCTTTGTTTTAACCTGGCTAAACAATCAATTAACAAACATTTATCAAGGTCCTACTATGTGCTGTATAAGTCATGAAATTACAAAGACAAAAGCCAAACAGTTCCTTTCCTCAAAGAATTTACAATATAGCCAAGGAGGATAGGGAGAGGGAACGTATGTGGATATGTATGAACACACACATATATGTGTGCTTGTGTTTATATACACATTTAAATATAGATATATACACACACACATACATATACAAATGAAATACAATTAATTTGGGACAGCTAGGTTGCATAGTGGATAGAGTGCTGGACCTGGAGTCAAATCCAGCCTTAGACACTAAATAGCTGTATGACCCCAGGCAAGTCACTTAATCCTGTTTATTTCAGTTTCCTCATCAATAAAATGAGTTGGAAAAGGAGATTGCAAACCCCTCCAGTATCTTTGCCAAAAAATCCCCAATGGGGTCACAAATAGACATGACTGAAATGACTCGACAACAAAAATTGTGCAAAGGAAGCATTAACAGCTGGAGGCAACAGAATTTAGGTAGAAACTAGCATTTGTGCTAAACTTTGAAAGTAGGTAAGAACAGTAAGAGATAGAGGTGAGAGAGAAAGTATTCTAGGAGATAAAAAACAAAAGGCACAGGCACAGAGACAGAAGATTGAATATCACGTGTAAGGAACAGTTAATAGGACCACTTTTGCTTTACCACAGTATAGATGAAGAGGAGTTGTTACTCCATAAGGCATATGTCATAATGCATATGTTCTGACTGTCTCAGAAACAAGTTATGCTCACATGCCATTTTTCATGCTGTAGCTTCTGTTGGAAATGTTTTTCTTTCCAAATTAGACCTCATCCTTCAAGGTCCAGCCTCAGACTAAGTTTAGTTGCCTCCACAAACACTTCCCTGACCACTCTAGCCTTTCATGACCCTTCTCCAAACTCCCAGAACAGTTTTAATCTGAGCCATTTTGATGAAGATCTGGAAAGGATTTTAGAGATCATTTGGTCTTAATCTCTTTTTATTTCTAGATGAAGAAAATGAAACCCAGAGAATTCACATGACTTGTCCATGATAATCAAGTAGGAAGGCATGGAATTAGGATGCAACCCCATAGCTGTTTCTATTTCACTGTGATATATTAATTTGTACTTCATTATTATATGTTTTATATCATTTATTATTGTTCTATGGTGGGATAAGACTACTATCTATCAGCATCCCTCCTTTCTCCCACAAAACAAGTTATATTCATTTTTCCATGAAATATGGCAAAGCCATGTCTAGAACCACGGGGATAAACCTCAAACTAACCCCTTGACATCAGCTTCCTGGTAACCTTTGGCCATAATGACATGGTTTCCTGGTCATTTAAGGGCATTAGAAATTCCACTTACATTGAAATCAGGGTTCTTCAGAATTGTCAGATTTCCCAAGACCTTCAAAGTTGCCATACTTTGTCCTGCTGATCACACATGCTTCTATAGGGAGCGAAAGGGTACTATCTCTACCCAAGCTAAGTTCCAAAGTTTCCTTATTGAAAATTCTTCATAAGAACTGATAAAAAACATGCACAGTATAGTTTTAGATAGAGATACATCTTGATTTACTTGGTCAAATAATGCCTTCTGTGGTGTCAGGAGGAAAATTTAGCATAACAAATAAATTTAAACTTAAAAATAGAAAAAATTTTCCATGTCATATCTAAATAAACCTTCTTTTGCTTTTGTTAACTGTGCCTCATTTCATTCCAAAATTGAGCTCTAACAGGTCCACACTGAGTCACGCCCAGCCTTAACAGAAGTTAGTAATTTTTGTATTGAAATAGATTTCAAAATCTTTTAGGAAAATGATAATGTCTACTACTTTTTTTATCCCCCACATTAGCACAATGCTAATGACAAAAAATATTCAATAAATAGTTCATTGAGTAAATGATGGATAGTGAGTTCTTAGTAAATCTGGGCGTTCTTAGAGATTCTTCAGTGAAATGGAGCTTGTTAGAAATATTTTATATTTTTAAAAAAAAACCAACAATAGCAGTAGTTTCCACTTATTTAGCACTTTAAAGTTTACAAATCACTTTCTTCACAACAGCCCTTTAAAGGAAATCAGTACTACAATAATTACTATCCCCATTTTGCAGATGAGGAAATTGAGGCTAAGAAAAGTAACATTCTTCTACTTTACAGGGATCTGTGCTTAAGAACTGGAAGACACATTCCAGGTAATCTAGTCCACCCCTGTTTAAAGAGATTGTTAAGGAGATTGAGGCTCAGAAAGGAAGGATGATTTCCAAAGTAGTAAAACTAACAACTGATTTGAACCCTGATTCTATAACTTTAAATCCACTGTTCATTCCTCCAAGTCCATAGAGTCACATAAACAGTAAACGTTGAATCAGAGACTTGAATTCAGACCTTCTGAGAAGGTAAATGCTATTTCTTCTAGATCAGTGACTTGATGTTTCTCCTTTCTCAGGGTTTTTTTTCTTTTGAAGTTCTTTTTAATTAATTTGAAATTGCAAATTTCAATATGCTATTTTAACTTCTTTCTCCCTCTACCTCCCACAAGTAAAACCTAGTAACTTTTATTTCTTGAGCCATACACAAAACCCACTCTTGTTATTTCCCATTAACTGTTTAAAGACTTAGCTGAAGCAAATAAGAATTCATTGCTTAGCATCAAAAAATGAATAAAATCTTAAAACCAATGGACAGATTTAGAAAGTCCAAATTAGAGCTTCAAAATGACAGAGATTCTTCAGCAAACTCCAGCCATAATCAAAACCAAACGGTCTTTGTTTCCTAGAAATTGTTAGTTGACCTCCATCAAATCAGTTCAGAGCTACATAGGATTGTGTCAACGAAGGCTGGAAAGATTTCTGTATGCAGCAAAACCATACATGATTTCAAAGCTCTTAACCCACCTCTCCTCCCTGCCACCCAGAACTAATCTATATGCTAATTTGCACTTGATAATGCTGCCCCACAATATGGTAATTGCAGTAATGTTTTCCAGGGAGAGAAAGAAGTCTAAATGGAGCTGAGGCTCCATCTCCAAAGTCTGAGCATTCATGACAAACATTTCTGCAAAGGGCCAGTTGGAAAGGGGAAGAACCAACTTTGCGGGGATCCTTACTATCCTAAGGAAGCAAATCTGTTTTGGGTAAGTCCATTCTGAGGAACTCTGGAAGTTCGCTAATAGGGAGAACTGTCTCAAAATTGTCCTTGGGAGAAAAGTAGGTGTGTCACTTATGATGGATGGAGAGTTAGAAATGACACATGTCTGCAACTTAAGCAGCTCTACAGCATTACAGGGAATTTCAAGCAGCCTGAGCTTTCAGCTCCTTGTCCTCCCCAGGGCAACCATAGCATCTTGGAAGTTTTCAGTTTCACCACACAACCTTTCTCTGGACAAATCCTCCCATTCCTCCCATTTCCTTCCATGTGCTCCCTGATGCTATTAAGATATCAAATCCAGGTCTGACAACAAGAAACCCCTAATTAAACAGCCACAGCTTGTGCCCTCTAAGGAACAGTATGAACCCAAATAAAAGGAGCCTGGGGTTGGGAGGGGAGGGGGAGGAAAACAACAGAGGCTCTGAAATCAGTTGGGTTTAAAGACACAGTTTTGTTGTGTGTATTTAAAGGTACAGGAGACACCAAGGGCTCTCCCCATTTCCAGGCCAGGACATGGGTTCTTCCAGGGCTAGGACAAAAGAAGTAACACTCACCAAGTCCTGTAGTCGTAATCAATTCGTAATTGGCCTCAGAGATCACTTATGGCAATCAAGAAAGTAATATGCTTCTGAATAATTATGAATAATTAGGCACATTTATGAATAATTACACTGATAATAACTATCTAACTCATTCCCGTTTTAAATTGTAATTCAGTCATTATGGATTGGGTAGTCATCCCCCTCATCCTCTCTCTACATATTCATAGCCTAATACACCTGCCAATCTTTCAGTGGCCTGGGTCCCCATACAGAGCAAAGATACTCCAGCGTCTGGATCTTGGAAACTGGGGAACAAAAGAGTCTCCTGATCCTTGGGGTAGAGGCTTCATCTAGTCTTTGATTGATGGGAGGGAATCATGGGCAGTGGTAGAGAGGGGGAAATAGGGGAATATAGTGCTAGAGTCTCTTGGGCTTGCTATTGTGTGTCTCATTTACCAGTATATAAATGATTTAATAGTCCTAAACCAGATCTTCCCAGAGAAACCATTCCTATTTCCTCCACTGGTCATCAAAAAGAACAAGACTTATGAGCAATAAGACCTGGCAAATATCTTGCCCGATGGTTATTTTTAATATCTCTTTTGGAAGCAGGAATACAAAGCCAAGTATAAATAACATTTTATGGGAAAATCAGGATTCTCATTCAAAAATTGTAAATAACTTTAGTATTCTCATGATTAGGACTAAAAATATATTTTATTTTCTCATTTTGCTATGTTCTCTTCTCCCAGCACCCTTTCTACCTTTTCTCTTTTCTCCAATTAGTGTTTATTTCTCCTATGGCACTCTCATTCCTCTTATAGGCAACACTTTTATTTCTGTCTACATAGCTCCTCCTACCCCTTAGAGATCCAGCTATCACTGCTTCTCTTTTTTTCTTATTCATTCAACTTACTACTCCCATATCCTTACCTATGAGAAAGAATCCTAAGTTTGGAGTCATTTGATCAGTGTTCAAATCTGCTACTGGCTACTTTTTTGACCAGGAAATGGGCATTAAAACTATATGGGTATGAGATTCTTTATCTATAAAATGATAATAAAATGCAAATCCAGTTGGACTGGATGATCTCTAAGATTTCTTTCAAGCTCTTAGTTGTTGATCCTACAATCCCTATCCCCCTACGCCTTTCATGCTCCAAACAGTTCATCCACAGAATAAAAAGGACTTAACTTGGAGGTCTTAATTCTTTGAGCTCTAGAACCCCTACCTTGGGTTCTGATCCTCACAACTTATTGATGACTACTGCATGTGATCCACTACACTAACTTCAGGTGGCCCGGGGCATGTTTCATTTTATTCCCTTTTTATATTCTCACCAGCACCCTGTGCCAAAAACACCTTTATGTTTTTTATCTCTCATTAGAATACAAACTTCTTGAAAGCAGGGACGATCACACTTTTATTTTCATATCCTCAATGTTTAGCACAGTGTAGGGGATTAAAATGCTATTTTGTTTATTCTTTATTGTTATCCATTCACTTACCCATTTTAGCTACTGTAATATTGCTTGACATTATCAAAGAACCAGTTCGAAGAATGTCCTTGATAAGAATGGTAGAAATCAGATTAGGTTCAGGATGGAAGAATATAATTTGTACTATATATAAACACTTAGATAACATGGAGAGTTTTTAGGAATGATTTTTAAAAAGTAATACAAGGGGAAGCTAGGTGGCTCAGTCAGGCCTAGAGATGGAAGGTCCTAGGTTCAAATCTGGCCTCAAACACTTCCTAGCTATTTGACCCTGGGAAAGTTACTTGATCCCCATTAGCTAGCCCTTACCACTCTTCTGCCTTGGAACCAATACATAGCATTGATTCTAAGACAAAAGGTAAGGGTTTAAAAATTGATACACTGGAGCTTCCCCTTAGATACAAACTCCTATAAGAACTTTGATCAAAGGGCTTAATTATCAATTATTATTGATCAATAATTAATTATCAATAATCAATTAATAAACATTTCTTAACTACATATGCCAGGCACTGTGCCAAGTGCTGGGGATACATAAAGAGGCAAAAGACAATCCTTGCCCTCTAGGAACTTACCATCTATCAGGGGAGATGACATGCAAATAAATATTTACAAGGCAAGCTGGATGGAAAGGAAACAATTAACAGAGGGAAGGCACTGGAAATAAAAGGTATTGGGGAAGACTTGCTATAGAAGGCTGCATTTTAATTGGGACTTAAAGGAAACCAAGGAGGTCAGTAAAACAGATCAGATGAAGGAGAGTATTCCAGGCTTGGGTGACAGCCAGAGAGAATGCCCAGAGCCAAGAGATGGAATGTCTTGTTCATGAAACACTGGCTGATTTTAAGAGCACCAGAAGTACCAGAAGATTTTCATTCATTCAATTTACATTTGTTAAATGTAAAAACTGTGTGCAAAGTATTTTGCTAAGTACTAAGGCAGGCATAGAGTTTACATAGGACACCTTACCTGCCCTCACTGTGTTTACTCATTACAATACAAATGACCTAAAGTACCCAGTACCCAGTATAGGAACTCCATGGGAGCAGCATTGCATTAAGACTTCAATGTAAGGAGCCTTCAGTGTATGATTGTGCCCTCTTCAGAGGTAAGAAGAGAGTTCAAATAAAAATATGCACTGATGACCAGTTTTTATTAATAGCAAGCTCCCTTTTTAAAGAGACCTGGTACTCACAGCCCAGAGGAAACAGGCTGAAGGAAAGATCAAAGACAATCAACAGACCTTATTTCTCAGGTCTCTTTTTGTGTCCCTGTCATTTTCCTTGTACCTACTTGTCCCTGTTCATGCACATAAGATCACTTTTATGACTATGTAGCTTGTAAAAGTTTGTTGCATTGAATTGAATTCATAAGAATCATAGCAACTTAGAGCCATAAGGGAAGTTACCATAACTATCTCTATGAACTTGGGCCAAGCAGAAACTCTCTAGATTTCAGTTGCCTCATCTGCTTAAAAAAAGGAGGGGGGTTGGACTAAATGGGGGTTGGACTAAATGTGCTCTCAAGTTCTTTTCCAGAACTAAATTAATAATCCTATGATCCCATATGATCCATCTTTCTGATTGGACAATAAGGAAATCATTTAAACAAGATAAGTATCTTATTTATTAAAGTCACCTGACCACATAGTGAAAGTGTTGGGACCAAAATCCAGGTCATGTGAGTCTATTGCTCTTCCCATTCTTCCAGGTTGCCAAATGAAGAAACAAGTTCTCCTTTTGGAGAGGCAGCAAGCTCATTTATCTCTTTTGTTCACATGCAAACCCAGAAAAAAAGGACAAATGTAGCAGGGAACTGAGATGACTATCTATCCCTCCATGTCTAGGAGAATGCATGTTCCCTGGGGAATAAGGGGGCAGGGAAAGGAATAAAAATATCTATTAACACCTACCTTCTATGTGATGGGCACTTTGTAAATATTATCTCATTTGAATAAGCAGACCTTTATAACACTTTAAGTTGATCTCATATACTCAAGAGCTTTACAGCTATGTTTCCCATTTCAGGTCTTGGTTCAGATCCAATACAATAGAGAATAGGTATTTTCCTCTCTGCTTTGGAACTAAAGAAAGTGAACAATAATAGAAATGTCAAGTGATTTATCTAAAATTACAAATATCTTTTGTTTTATCTATACAGTGATTCCCAATTGTTTTTAAAGTTATGATATGACACCATGACTTTTTTTATTTATTAAAGTCCTACTATATGCCAGCTACTATGCTAGGTGCTAGGAATATAAAGAAAAATGAAATTGCTTCTGTCCTCAATGAGCCTACCACCCAAAAGAAAAGATTATATAAAACATATGCTTAAAATGGGTAATTTGAGAGATTCCTCATCTAACCTTGATAAAGCACTTTATGGAGATTATAAGATCATAGATTTGTAGCTGGATAGGACCACTGAGTCTGAATTTTTTATTTTAAACATGAGGAAATCATAACTCAGGTGAAATGGCTTGCCCAACATCACACAAGTTTCTGAGAGGTTTCTATTTTTTAATTAAATTTTAAACTAATTTTATTTGCACAATGTTTTAGAATTTTCATATCATCCCCTATAGTAATATCCCAGGACATATGACAAAATAAAACTAAGAATCTCTACTATCCACCTAGGAGGGTATTTTTAATCCTTGTGCCATTTCTGAGCAATAAGCTCCAAGGTGTGATTCTGGGGCACTTAACCACAACCAGAAGTTGATAGTACCATCCAAGATATTTTTCTTCTTAGATATTCTTTGAGCAAAGTGAATCTCTCAAGGGTCATATCCTGGAAGACTGGTCTGTATCAAAAAACAAAAACCAGCCACTCAGTTTCTTTTTTCTTTTTTCTTAGCATACATATTTTCTTAGCATACATGACAGCAAAGAAGAAAAGAAAATGAAGACTAGAACATTACTCCCCTGCTCAGATACAACTTCCTGAAGAGACCAGAAAAGATAGCTGTACCTTGTCTCAAACTTAGAGGTTTACCTTCATCTGAATCTAACTCTTCAAAAACAACTGATTAGTCCAAGAGTCCCAGTTGAGGACAGATTCATTATTCAATGACAGCAGCCACTTTTCATCCTATTCTTTAAATGTCACAGAAACTCAGCAGTCCCATGCTAATCCTTAATAGCTCCCCAACTTAATTCTCTTGTTTTCAACTCTTGTTTTCCCCTATCCATGTTGCTGACAGGGAGACTGAGAACATGAAATTCTGCACCAAAGAAATGTATCTGTGGGACAGGGAACAAAATTAAATACTACTGTGTTGATTTTGAGAATTCTTTTTAATTTGATACTTTGAACTTAATGAGCAATCTCTTCATTTGAATGGAAAGATAGCATGGAACAGTGGAAGTCAGAGGATCTAAATTTGTGTCCCAGGTCTGTCAATTCTTGACTATAGGCAAGTCATTTAACTTTCTTGAATTTCATTTTCTTGGTCTGTAAAATGATGGAGTCAGACTAGATGACACCTAAAGTCCTTTCTAGCTCTAGGTGGATGACCCTTTCTTTGTCAAATTTAAAAATGAGTCTCATCTAAATAAACCTGCAAATTTGCACAGGAAAGGAAAGGAAAGGAAAGGAAAGGAAAGGAAAGGAAAGGAAAGGAAAGGAAAGGAAAGGAAAGGAAAGGAAAGGAAAGGAAAGGAAAGGAAAGGAAAGGAAAGGAAAGGAAAGGAAAGGAAAGGAAAGGAAAGGAAAGGAAAGGAAAGGAAAGGAAAGGAAAGGAAAGGAAAGGAAAGGAAAGGAAAGGAAAGGAAAGGAAAGGAAAAAAGAGAAAAGAAAACATTTTGGCTAAAGGGAATAGCAGTGGAAAAGAAGCATTTCTTCCTATCTATGAATGACAATCTATTATTCTCCCAAGATTACTGCCATCTTCATTTAACCAGGCAGGATAAAATAAGTTTTATCAATGAGTCAAAGAAACTGCAATATTCACTGTAATGTTAGATTTGAGATACGAGCTCTAAATGAGACCATAGAAATCATCTATTCCAATGATGGCAAACCTTTTAGGGACTGGGTGACCAAACTGCAATCCTCACACCACATGTGAACCCAATGCCTTACCCAGACTGGGGAGGGAGGAAGATCTCCCATTGGGCTGCTGGGCAGAGGGGCAGGTGATGTGAGAAATATCCTCAGGTGTGTGTGGAGAGGGGGAGGGGAGTGGTCTCCTACAGCATGAGTGCCATAGGTTTGCCAACACAGATCTAGTCTGATCTCAAGCAGCTAGGTAGTAGTGTATAGAACACCAAGCCTAGAGTCAGGAAGAACTATATCTAGGTCTGGCTTTTAATCCCCAAATCACCAACCTGACCCCAAAGCTGCTTCCTCTTTACATGTTATCTCATTTAATCCTCACAATAGTCTTGTGAAGTAGATGCTATTATTATTCCCATTTTACAGAGGATGAAACAAGCTAAGAAAGGTTTAGTGGCTTTCCCAGGCTCATAAAGGTGGATATGAATTTAATATAAATTATAACCATTATAACCATGTTTGAAAACCTATTTTTATCAGAATCAGCCCCATCCTTTATGGGTACTATGGGAGGATTCCAAAGGTCTCATGGCTCCCTGGCTCCAAGAAAAGACTGGCCCCAAGTCCCATATGACTATAGAAGAATGATCAAGCCTGTCCTATCAAAGAGTTGCAGAAGGAGTGACATCATTCGCCTTCTAAGAAAAGGGATAGAGGAGGTACTTAGTCTTTTGGGGGCTGGAGACTCTTGCTAGTGGAAGAATTTTTGGCTAACAGAGGAGATTAATTAGGCAGGTGATAGGGTGATTTTTTCTCTCTCACTCTTTTAATAATTACAAATTAATATATAATCCCTAGAGAATTTTAATAATAATTGGTAAGTATTTGAGACCAGATTTAAACTTGATTCTTCTTTATTCCAAACTTTACCTTCTATCTATTGTGCCAATAAATGAAAAGGGAAGAATAAATTAAGTAATATACTCTGTCATGAGGATTAGACCATAAATTCCTCAAGGGCAAAGTTGGTCTTTTGCCTCTTTTTTATCTCCAGGGCTTAGTATAGGACCTAACATATAGTAGATGCTTAATAATGTTCCTTGATTGATTGATTGAGAAGGAGGAGAAATAAACCTTGAACTGGAAAAAAAAAAACTAAGTCACAGAAAACTCTTAGTCATGCAGCAAATCAGCAGAGGAGCTGAGAATAGAGCTAATGAGTAAACCATGTGAGACTCATCTCAGAAATTCAGTAATGGGAAAAGTGGCAAATGGAAGCATCTCATTTCACCCAAATCAGGCCAAAATCATTTTGAGAAACCTGCTCTGGAAGAGGAGAATAAGGCAATGCTTTAGCAGTTTTCCTGGAGGTATTCCTTTCTGAGTATAAATCTAGGGTCTTAGCAAATATCAAAGGAGAAAGGACTGTCACCTCTGCTCTCAGACCAAAGACAATAATGCCCATCCTAGGAAAATTTCCAGGAAGATAACTCCACTAGGAACCTGTCATGTCTTAAAAGCAATACAAAACCAGTGTTTCCAGTTTACCTCATGCCATTTTTCCCACCACTTCCCCAAGCACAAAGAGACTGCCTTTCATTTCTGAATTTTTTGGAAAATGATTCTACTTCTTACCAGACCATCTGCTTTCTCTCTTGGTACCAGTTAAATTCCTGTGACTAATAGAAGGGAAGAGACACATAAAAAAATCTTGAGATTAAGGTTTTTATTGTTGTTGTTTTAAGGGGTGAGAGATGGAGAAAGGAATAGATAAGGAAACAGACCAGTCCAATGAGGTAGGGAGGGTGGATATAAAGAAACTAATGCACCAGAAGCATTAAAGGGCATCAGGGATGGCAAATGGCTTCACTGAAGTAATAATGATAAACATTTTATCTCTGTGCATATATGTGCATTATACCTAATGATCTCAAGCATGAGTAAGTGAAGAAAAGCACTGAATAAATCATAGGAGCAGGCCCTAAATGGGAATCCCCTAGGAATGGGATCTGAATTGTAAATGCAGAGCTGAATTTCACACATCAAATTACAATAAAGGGAATGATATTTTAAATAGTTCAGTACTTAAAGGGTACTATATGGAGTCCTAAGGATTTTTCTCCTTCTTTTAGATGCTCTCTGTAGAATGGGATCACCAGCCAGCATGGTTGATGCTCTGCATTTTCCTGGCTCACTGAGGCTTTCACTGTGGTTTTAGAAGCTGAGTCAGAGAAGAGAATTTTTAACCTGATGAAAGCCATGGTGAGCTGTTCAATTTTAATACGTATCATGTGGCCCCAGGCTTTTCTGTGCCTCAGCTTTTGTTCCTCTTAGCACAGGCATTTTTGCCTTCAGTGGTAGCAAAATCATGTCTGCAGTCTTTGCCTTCCAAATAAAATTGTGTTTGCATGTGCAAACACACACTTAAGAAAAACACCTAATTCTCCCACCAACTTGTCCTTAGGAGCCAGGACAAGAAAGTACAGAGCAGAGCCCTGAACAAAGGGATGATCACATATTTAACTGGGGTACATGGTAGACCTTTTTTTAAAGATCTGCCGAAAATTTTTTATTGTAACACACAAAGATACTGTAAATATTTTGAAGTAACACAAAACTAATCCAAGGTTGAGTAATCCAAAAAAGTTCTTTTTTAGTTTGTCACAGGAACTCTTTAAAGTTCAAAAACTGATTTTCAAAGAGAAAGATGATTATTTTAAATAATTTTGAATGCTTGACACTTGCAATCATACAGTTAGGATTCACTCCTTGTGTAAAATCTCTTTGAAATTCATTGTTTGCACTAAGAAGTCATTTTGTTTCAACATTCTGATCTCTTACTCAAACTTGGAATATTTTGGCTCTACTTTAATGTCTCTTCAGGGAGGTTGACACTGGTTAGATACCAAAAACACACCAGGATGTGAATAAACTTCCTTTCTTTATCATCATAGTAAATGCAGATCTCACCTGTGGCACTGTATACAATTTCATCTATTCAGCAGCAAGTGTGTTCTTATAGTTGTCAGGCAGTGAAGCAACTTTTTCCTTCCACCCTTCATGGTGACCACCATGAAATAGGTCAGAGTTGCTATTTTCCTTCCTGAGTTTCATTTCATCCATTCTCTGACTCTCTGAGGAAAAAGTAAAATCTTTAAAAAAAATTTTAAAGATGACTGCCAATTAATAGAAAGGAAAAATTCTCCAACTCTTCATGAGCAGCTTATGAATTTTTATTGCAATGTTCAGAAACTAAAGACTCCATAGTCAGAACTGAATCAAAGTAAAGCTTCAACTCATTTGTATTCTTGGTCATTATCTTGTCCAGCCAGACTGTCCAATTAGAGATGCCTTGTTTGATATTAAAAATAGAATCACACTCTTCAGGATTCAAACACACCACAACAGACATCTAGGGCTATCTGTATCTGAAGAAGAATATCTCAGCCACATCCTCCACCAGCGATTATCCATCTTCTGCTCAAAATTCTCCAGGGAAGACCTCCAAGCCACTGCATCCAGAGGAAGCTCATTCTAATTTTAAATGGCTTTAATTACTAGGAGGCTTTTCCCAGCACTGGAACTCAAAGCTATTTCATAACTTCTACCCACAACTCCTAATTCTGGGATCTTTTTGTTGTGGTTGTGGTTGTCGTTGTTGCATCCTTTCAGTTGTGTCCAACTCTTGATGACCCTATTTGGAATTTTTTTGGCAAAGATTGGAGTGATTTGCATTTCCTTCTCTAGATCACTTTACAGATGAGGAAATTGAGGCAAACAGGGTTAAGTGACTTGCCCAGGGTCATACAACTCTATGTCTAAGGCTGACTATAGACTCTAGGCTTGGTGTTCTACCCACTGCACTACCTAATGGCCCAGTTCTGGGCTCTTGAGACAAACAAAACAAGTCTCTATCTAATCCCTCTAATAAAACAAGTCTACTGACTCATGATATTCTCATACTTGAACAAAGAAATGTTAATGGCAGCTAGGTAGGTCAGTGATTAGAGTATTCATCCTGGAGTCAGGAAGATCTGAGTTTGTCTATAAAGTGAGCTAGAGAAGTAAATGGCAAACCACATAATTACCTTTGCCAAGAAACCCCAAATAGGGTCACAAAGAGTTGGATATGAGAGAAATAACTTAACAACAAAACTACCAAACCTAAATCCCTAGAGCATTTCATTAGATTTCTAATATACAACTTAGCTGTACTATAACCTAATCCACATCTCTCCATTTTTTCCATAAGAAGAAGAGGAACTTTTCTAAAAGTTTCATAAACTCTAAATAAACTATATCTTCCATATTCCTCTAACCCACTAGCCTAGTAACCAAAATAATGAGAATATATGGTTATTCTAATATGACTTGTTCCTGAGAACGCAACCTGCCCCTTTGAAATTCCTGCTTTCTTTTCTCAATCTTCACCAACTATCTCTATAAGAATATATCCTAAAATATTAGCAGGATAGAAAATGAGCTTATAGGCTATTAAGATTAAAATCGCCAAACTGTGGCAGGTAAAATTAGTTTCTCTCTGCTAGAAGTATTATATTTTTATGAGGTTTATTAAAGCTTAAGAATTTAAGAAAGTACAAGTAAGAAAACACGGGCCTAGGAGGGCCGAGAGGCCCATTCAATTTCACTTACATCATGAGAGACACTTCTGCTTAGAAGAGGAAGTAGGAAGAGAAAGAGCCGTAGGCAGAGACCCTTTAAATAGTCATTTGTTTTTGGCCCAGGTGGGAACTCAGGTGAGGTTAAAAAGTATCTCAGGAACTAGAGCAAGGACTTCTGGGGATTGAAGTCCAGGGTTCAAATCTCCATATCTCCATTTTTACAAGGCATAGAGTTCACTGATGCCATTTTCTTCCCTTTTTTGAAAACCAGGATAATATTGGCCTTTCTCTGGTCCCACAATACTTCTTACTTTTTCTACCATCTTTCAAAAGCCACCGACAATGTCGGAGAATCCATTTACTCCAGTTCTTTCATCTGAGTCTGATCATTTGAATTCATTAAAGTATTTAGTTCCAAGAGCTAAATTTCAATTTAAATTGGTTAAATTTTTCAGTGTGAGCATTTGTGCCTCAGAAATCAGCCAATGTTACAAATCAGAGTTAGATTTATTGTTTTATTAATTATATGGATTTAAGAAAGGGATGAAGAAAATATTAGTAATGCAAAGTAAACTTAAAAGTATATCAAGAGTACCTTTCCAAAAGCAAAAACAATGGCTTAATGAAGAGAATTTAAGTGGAAAATATCCTTGAGGCATATAAACCTTGACAGCTGATTAGAATGAGATTCTGTGTCCAAGGGGGAGAAGCATGAGGGCAGAGGAAGAAAATAAAAGGCAAAGGGACCTTGTAGCAACAGAGGTATGAGTTGACTTGGCCATATGTCTTCCTTTCATATGTGCTCCTTTACCAATTGTACTCTATGCATGTGTCCACTTCTCCCATCAACATTATATTTCAGGGAAAATATCCCTAGATTTAAATGGAAATGTTTTGGAGCCTCTATTCTTACTATACCATGTCAAGTTCATGCATTTTTTTAGAACTAATCATGTCTAGTGACTATAAAAGAAAATTATATTGATTATAAAATTATAGTGATTATGAAAGAAAACATCACTGTGAAGGTTCATGAGTTGTAGTTTTAAGAATGATCTGCAGAAACTTTCAATAGGTATGACCTGAACAAATCATTTAATTGCTATTTGCCTCATATTCTTCAGCAGTTAAATGGAGATAATAATAACAATGACCCTTCAGTGTTGATGTGAGAATCAATTAAGATAATATTTAGAAAAGTACTTAGCACAATGCCTAGCACTAATATGAGCTATATAAATGTTTTCACTTCCGTTTTAAACTGGAGTGGTAGTTTCTCTAGGGGAACCTGTTTTGTAAACTGTGAGTGTCAAATTAAGTAGAAAGCATTGCTTGATGATTAAGAAGGCAATTCAGG
This sequence comes from Monodelphis domestica, assembly GCF_027887165.1. Lineage (NCBI taxonomy): Eukaryota > Metazoa > Chordata > Mammalia > Didelphimorphia > Didelphidae > Monodelphis > Monodelphis domestica. Next base: position 200,086,741 of record NC_077229.1, on the reverse strand, counting down.
ACAACACATTTGTCCATTAATTTACAAAGTTTATGCTCATTAATTGGGTGGATGAATTAATGGATAATTTATGCTCTGAAAGAAATAACAAATGTGATGACTACAGAGAAGCATAGAAATATTTATATGAACTGATACAAAATGAATTCATAAGAACCAGGAAAACTATAAACGACTCCAACAATGTAAATGGAATGAACAATAAAAAAACAATAAGACAAAATTTGCAACATTAAGTCTAACCTTAACCTCAAAGGTCTAGGAGAAGATTCCTCCTCTGAATCCTTTGCAGAGATAGGGATTTTTATTTGGGCATATGTGTCCCCAGAACCTTACAAAGTACCTTATACATAGAAGATGTCTATGTATATGGAACATTGCATATATCAGATTTCCTTTTACTGAGTTGGTTTTTTCTGTCCTGCCTTTTTTATTCTTTAGCATAAGAGATGACTCTCAAGGAAAGAGTAAATAAGGAAAATACATATGCCATAAAAACCAAAGATCTTGATAAAAAAATGTGCTTTAAAAAAATCTAGTACTGTCTCAAAGTCAACATTAAGAATCTCATTTGTCATGTGTCAATTATTTTACATGACTTCCTTTATCTTACTTTACATTATAGTCAAATCTTGCCTACTTGCTAACCCTCCATGCCTAGAGGGTTACACTCTCTCCTCATCTCTGCTCTTAGAATTTTTACCTTCTGTCAGACTCAGGTCAAGGCTACCTCCTTCAGGAAGCCTTTCCTGATCCCCAAAGTTATTCTCCCTCCCTCCCTCCCTCCCTCTCTCTCTCTCTCTCTCTCTCTCTCTCTCTCTCTCTCTCTCGCACACACACCAGCATCATCTTATATTTACTTAGCTACTTACATGCTATATCCCCCAGTTATTAGATGGCAGGGAATATTTTATTTGGGAATTTGTATCCCCAGCACCTTACAAAGTACCTTATATATAGAAGGACCTATAAAAGTATTGCTGAATTAAATTAAATTTTAATTGAATGCAGAGCTCCAAGTTAATAGTCATGTTTCCTGGAATGCTAGATAATGAAAGTTTTCTATATTGTGGGCAAACTTTGGGTATAGTTCATGCCTAATTTTAAATGTCATAGACCTATATGACTATTGCATAAAGCTGAAACCCTTGGATTTTCACAAATATTTATGAATACATGCAACAGTTCCATTAGTCAAAGCTTTAGGAAGCTATGCAGTCCATGGGGTGGCTTGTCTATTCCCAAGTGTGTGGTTCATATGCCAGATATCTTGGTGGGCAGTCTAATGAGTTGCCCTGGAAGCATTTTCACATACAAGAATTAACAAGAAACCAATAAAAAGAAAGTTAATCTCAATGATGGAAGGACATGGTGTATAATCTATGAAACATATGAAAAGCTTTATCAAAATGGGTTTTTTCCCAAGATAAGACCTTTTTGAAACAGAAATCAAATCAAAATGGGCCTATCCCCATCTGACTGAGACGTTTTTCTTAGAACCTTTAATAAGATCCAAGCAATATATACCATGTGCTATAAGAATAGAAACAAAAGGGGGAGCTAGATGCCTCAGTGTTGAGAGCTAGGTCCTGTATTCAAATCTGACCTCAGACACTTCCTAGCTATGTGACCCTGGGCAAGTCGCCCTTGCTGCTCTTCTACTTTGGAACCAATACTTAGTATTGATTCTAAGATGGAAGATAAGAATTTTAATGAAATTTTTTAAAGAATAGAAATAAATGTCTAGTGCATCAGATTCTGCCCAGATAATCAATCTGTCACTACAGTTATGTGACTATTGATTAATTTTCAGAAATGTGTTGGCCTAAGTCTTGATGTAAAAAGAAAGCCAAATCCCTTGTCTTCTGCCACCATGCTCCTGAGTTATATGTCTTTGCCTTTTTGCATGATTAATGTTGTATTCAAAACCTGAAGAATCAATACATTTTCTTTGAAGCAGACATCTATAGCCCAAATAGGGCACAAACTGTTTAGTTTGTCACTAAGTCTACATAATTCATTGCCCTCTAGTATAAAAGGGGAAAAGTTGATTAGTGAATGACAATCTGGAACTGTGTTGGTTTGCCAACTATTCCCAATCAAAGCAGAGTTGCAAGAGGGCCTTAAACAGCCTGGAAGGAGGGAAGGCATTCTTAAGTTCCCACTAATGACTAGGGACTAAGGAACAACAAGGGGAACCTGCCCACTTGCATGGGTTCTATTTCTCCTCTGAATGGTGAACTCTGATGGCAAAGTACTCTCCTAAGAGCAAAAAAGAAAGATTCACCAGCTTCTATATTGGATTCTCTAAATAGACAGGATTATCCCCAGGTGCCTCAGATAATTACTAGCAGAGATAACAAAAGATGCTTTCATGTCTTGGGAAATTCAACAATTCAACAACCAACTTTTTCATTTGTGAATATCTCCAGCACCTAACACCTAAACCTAGATCTCCTTCCAGTGCCCCCTTTGTCTTTTGTTGACACTTCCACCTTGCTAGTCATTCAGGAGCAAAACTCAAGGATCTTTTTTTTATTATTTCCTCTCATTTATCCCCTGACATTCAATCAAATTAGCAATTCTACTTTGACAAAATATATATAACTACTTTGACAAAATTTATATTAACTGATGCAGAGAACATAAAGTGGGAACAAAAGAATAGTATGCCCAATGATTATAACAATTAAAATGAAGACAATGCCAAAAGGCAATAAAACTCATCTGTGCCATCAAACGGGGTAGAGGTAATTTTCCTCACACACAGCTCTGTAACTTACAGTGGTGAGGAGATACCTACTGGACTGAGAATAAGTGAATTGCCCAAGATCTAATAGTCAATACAGGTCTAAGGCCAGACTTGAACCCAGGTCTTCTTGCATCTAAGACCAGTTCACTACCCACTACATCAAACCATCTTGCTCAACAAATCCAAAAGTAAAAATTCTACCTATATGATACCTATAGGGACAGCCAGGTGGCATGGTAGATAGAGGGCTGAATACAGAGTCAGAAAGACCTGAGTTCCCATCCAGGATCAGAAGTTTACTAGTTATATGACCCTGGTCAAGTCACCTAACTCTGTTAACTTCAGTTTCCTCAACTATAAATGGGGATAATAATAATAACACCTATTTCCCAAGTTTATTACGAAGATCAAATGAGGTAATAATTGTAAAGTGGTTGGCACAGTGCCTGGCACGTAGTAAATGCTATATAAATGTTAGCTATTGATAAATCTATCCCCTTTTCCATTTATAGTGCTACCATCATACTTTCAGACCTTATAATTTCCAATTTGAGTTATGATTATTAAATGATAACTGATCTCTCTGACTCAGCTCTCCATTCTCTAATCCTGCCATCACACAACAAACAAAAATAAAATAAAATACTTCCTAATAATGTATAAGTCTTATCAAGTCATTCTTATTCCAAAATCTTTATTGACTACTTATGGACTATAGCAAAGGTTTCCAATGTATGGTCTAGGGATCCTTATGAGTCTTTGAGACACTTTCAGGGAGTTTATGAGGTCAAAACTCTTTTCATGGTGATACTCAGATGCCTTAATGTCTAATATGATAAATATTACTAGGTATAACCTATATTTAGAAAACTTTTTGGAGTTCTCATTAATTTTTAAGGGGATAAGGGCCTTTTACCATGGTGGCAGTCTTTTTCTAGATGACCTCCAGCTTATCAATGTCCTTCTTAAACTGTATCACCCAGAACTTAACATAAATACTGCAGCTGTGATCCAACAAGGGCATCTAGAAGGGTGACTATGATCACCTTATTTCTAGAAATTTGGCCAACCATAGGGATCTGAGGCACTCCACTAGATATTCTCTTATATGTTGATCTTGCACCATTAATGACTACTCTTATGACTGGTTCATCTGGTTCTCAAACCATCATACTCTTGTATCATCTATCTTTACATTTTCTCCACAATATCACTAAATGCCTTATTGAATGAATTGCTAAAAATTTAGGAAAAAATTATCCATGGTATTCCTCCCAGATATTAGTTTAGTAAAAAAGAAAAATAAGGTTAGTTAGGCATAACTTGTTCTTTTTTATATAACTTATTTTTGGTGGAGACGCATTGGCTTTTTGTAACTATTTCCCTTTCTAGATATGCTCTATTTTGATTGTTGTCCACTTTTTTCAGTGGTGTCCAATTCTTTGTGACCCCATTGGGATTTTCTGGGCAAAGATATTGGAATGCTCCTCCAGCTCATTTTATAAATAAGGAAATTGAGGCAACCAGGATTAAGTGACTTGCCTAGAGTCACACGGCTAGTAAGTGACTGAGGCCAAATTTGAACCCACATATTATTGAGTCCAAGTCTAGATTTTATCTACCATACCATGTTAGCTCAGATGCTATCCCTATAGGGCTTACCTCACACAGAAAGAAGGGGGCCTCAGCAAAGCAAGAGATCAATATACTCAATGATCATGATAAAGGAAAAGAAGACTAGAAGACATCAGAACTCAGATCAATGTAATAACCAATCTTAATTACAACAAATTAATAATGTCACATGCCTCCAACCTCTCAGTATAGAGGTAAAGAATTACAAATTCAGAATAAAGGACAAGTCATTATATATGATCATGGTCTCAGCTGTCAGTGCCATGAACAGTGGCCTGGCTGAGAAACAAAATTTAGACATCTGCTATGAAAGAAAAAAGGAAGGGATGATTATAACAATATTGAATGTTACATCAATGGTACAGATTAAACCAACATAAGTATAATAGGAGTGGCTGGAGAAGAGCAGTGGAAGATGACCATAGCTCTAGATTTAAATAGTTAATTGTATTATTTTTACATCTTTGATAAAAGGGAGGCATCTGTTTTGATTTGGGAGGTGGGTACAGTATTAGCAAGTAACAACAATGTTAAAAAAAGAAACACATAAATAAAATACATAAATAAAACATCTAAAAGAATTTACAAAAGAGCAAGAGATCTCTCATTGTATCCTTTAAGAACATTTCTTTTGGGTGGAAGTGGAATAGGGTTGAAGGATTAAAAGAATTTTAATATTAGGTATCAGTGGAGACTGAATGATTTCAAGTTCAATCAAGCTAGAATTAAGGGGTAAAGTAGCTAACGACATCAGATGGGAAGTATTAGCTTAGTTTTTGGATGTTACTTTTAGTAACTAGGGTGGCTCCATCCACATACACTGGTTGCTCATCTCACATGTGATTTCTCCCAGATCTACACAAGTCTGCCAAGGGACACAGAAGGAACTTAATAGAAAGGAACTCTCCTTTCCTATATTCTCACTCTCCTTTCCTGGTTCCTATTATATCCAGTCTACTTTCATTTCCCTACAAACTCATAGCCTTTTCCAAAAAAATTTTCCCATCTAAAATATTTGGCAAATTGAAGAAACCTCTTAGGTCAGAACATCAGAATGTCTCTGAGAGTTAATCATTTTTTCTAATGGCATCTTTGTTCATAAAGCTTAAAAAAATAAAAAGGAAAAGAACCTCCATGTCTTAAATATTTGTAGGAACTATCTTTGTGGTCATGGAAAATTGGACATTAAGAGGATACCCATTAATTGGTACACTTTTATAATGAACATGCCCTTTTGTTCTGATCACCCTTATGTCCACTGACTACTTGGTGGTACTTGGGTCTTGTTCCTGATTTTACCCACTCTTGCACTGTGTTCAAACCAGGTGCTTGAGCTCCCTGACAGCAAGCATTTTGACAATTATTACTATTTCTTCTCTGATAATTATTATTATTCCAATTATTGTTATTCCATCCATTATTATACTGCCTATTATATCCATTATTCCAGTTAAGTTGCCTAGAAAATTGTCCTCTGAATCTATATTCCCTCACAAAATGTCCTACTCGATTACACAAGAAACATCTTAGAGGTCCAGATCTCCTTTCTCTTGGCCTGTTGTAAGGGTTAAAATTTAGGGTTGGACTGAATATATTTTTTGTTTGGTTGCACAGATATAAGTGCTGCTACTGCTCTGCTTTTATTTCCTTTATTTCACTATCTCTTGCTTTACTTTCAGCATCCCTTAATTTTTTTCTCAAATCCTCAATTACTGTATCCCTGTCTTCATATCTATCATCATTATCCATGCATAAATAAGTTGCTTTTCTCTTTAACTCTTCCAAACCCATCTCTTCCCAGTCTGGACAATTGCTTTTTAAAAATAACTTTATCTTGGGACAGGCATTTTTAACAAATAGTCTCTTGATGTGGCAATTGTATCATCAGCCAACACATCAAGTCTTAATATTAATTCAGCAGCATCTGTTAATCTTTTTAGAAAATTGGTTGGTGATTCATTCTGCTTCTGCTTTATATTTTCAAATTTGCACAAAGCATTTAGACATTTGGAATGCCTTTTCATTACTTCTATGATAGACTGCCTGAACTAATTCATCCTTCTATAATCAGGGCCTGAATTCATATCTACCCCTTCAAAATTCTGTGCCCATGGGATTTAAGATGAATCTCTTCTATGAATTGGCTCCTCTCTCTTGGTAAATAATTCCTTCACCAGTAAGAAAAAAATCAATGTAGTCCAGGTCAAAGATCTCGATTACCCTCTGAAACTCCCTTACCACTTTATTAGATTCATTGGAAAAGGAAGAGGTTCTACATCTGATGGTTTCTAAATCCTCAGGAGTAAATAACTTATGTGTATTAACTTTATAAACTTTTTCCTGGGCCACAATTGGTATATCTCTTAGAGGGAACAAAGAAACCTGATTCTTATTACATTCAGCATTCTCCCTTTCCAATCTGGACATTGTCTTAACATTAGTAAAAATTAAATTTATATCTCTAATAATAAAAATATATTTTAGAGGTTTATTAAGGATCATTAGAAATCAAGAAATGAAGAGGATACAAAATAAAAACCACATGCCCATAGCTGATTATCCATTTTCAAATTTTCCCCACCTTACCACCATCACTGCTAATGCTACATCATGCAAGAAGAGAGGGCATGGGAGGGGTTACTGCCAGTTAAATACCAATAACATGGACTTGTCAACATGAAGATGCAGGAAACATTATAGGGAATTCTGGGAAATACCAAGAACTTCTGGGGAATGAAGTCTAAGGTTCAAAATCTCCATTTATATACATTTCTTTCATTAATTTCCTTATCTTTAGCATTGTCCTTTAAATCATATAAAACATCATTAGTTAAAATCATTCTTTCCTTCATACATTGTTCCATTGTTTCTATTTGTATCCTTATATTTATCCTATATTACCATTAGCATTTGCTTCATTTCAGAATCCCTCATTATCCATTGCATAATTGTCCTTAATTTATAACCAACACCAAAAAAAAAAAGAATCTGCATTTGTATAACACAATTAAACATAAACATATTAATGGCACATAAGCCAAAATAGTTCTTAAAGTCAATGACATCACTAGTTCCATCCATTCATAACCCTGGATAATGTAATAGCAGTAAGGGAATAGAGTGAAAATCCCATAAGGGATGTTCAGGAAACAATTCCATAAAAAAAGCAAAATAGTATTTGTCATGTCTCCTGACATGATGCTCACTGTATACAGGAAGTTGTTATATAGAAAAGGATATGTGTTATTAGTATCCACCTTGATTCCCAATAATGATCACCAAGTAACAGAACCAGAAAAAAATTTCCTCCTAACACATGTGCTTTAGGTCTTTAAATAGTTTATTCAATATTTAAACCTTCCCCTGTGTCCATCAAAAGTCAGAATTCCATGTTCCAGGACCTTGGAGAGCAATCAGGTGCTGGAAAGGACAATGGAATGTTGCAAGATGCCCTAACTGTCCACTGTTATAAACTACTTCTAATCTGCTCTGGCCTGGGTCAATTTCTGTGTATCTGACCTACTGACTCATCAAATATATATAACAAAAGGACAGATTTATTTAACTAAAGGAAGAAGGGAAAGGGGATCAGGGAATATCTAACTTTACACCCAAATCAGAGATTAAAACCTTAACAACCTTTTATACCTATTCTAAACTAACTCCTTAATTACTAATTAATATTGGGGAGGGTTTGGTAGGAGCAAGAACAAGTTAATCTCACACAACTGGAATCCACTTTGGGTCAAACAGAAGTCCCAGTATGAAGAGTAGCACTGCAGGAATCAGGATCAAAAGGGGAGTGATGGAATAACACATACTGTCCAGTGGTGTATTGTTATCTACTATCTCTATCACTTCTTTAAGATAATTTTGATTATAGGAAGGTCCAGTCTCCTGGCAGCTTCAAATCTTCCTCTCTCCTCCAGAGAACACAACCAACTGCTCCCAGAAACTGTCTGTGTGATCAGTTCCTCAGGTCATGAAAGCTCCAGAATATTGGCCTGCAGGATCTCCTGCTTTCAGCTTGCTCCTGCTAAAATCCCTTACAACAGTACTTAATAAGTGTTGATCTACTGATGGATAAGATTTTTTTCTGCTTTGCCCTCCAAAGAGTAGGACTCAATTAAAATTTTTTTTTTGTAAAAACTTACTATGTATCAGTCACTGAGTTAATCTCAAACAATAACCTAGCAACAAAAACCAGAACTCCCTGCCCAGAAAATACAAAGTAATAAAGTGATAGGGAGAAAGGAAAGATACAAAGTACTCTAGAAATATTTTTAAAAGGGAAAGAGTTTCAATTTGGGACTTGGAAGGAGAAACTGAGAAAAATGGATATTGGTTTCAAAAGGAAGGATTTGGATCAATAGACAGGAAAATTCATTTTATTCTATATAATCTCAAAGCAAAATGATGCATGCTAAAGAAGTATCAATCGTGATCTTCAACCAGAGTTTGGGTGACCAATTTTCAGAAATGTCATAGAAAAGGTTTCATTTAGGCGACATCTGAAGTCCTTTCCGAATCTTTAATTCTATGATTCTACAGTGTCTTTGGGGTTCAAAATTAATATGAATCTATTAATTGTTTATGGAAGAAAAAACCAATATGCATTCTTTGAGAATATATAAAGCCTGCCTCGATGTAGCCAATGTAAGTGAATGCCTGTGTAATCCTATACCCCTACTTTCAAGAAAATAGTAGAAAAGTGCTGCCTATGACACAGTCCAATGCACAATCCTGAGTTTCTACCCCAAGGGCTCAGAGACAGGCATGACCCAGGAGCAATGGCTGATAAACTGCCCAGAAAAGCCCTTTGTCTTGTTGAAATGCTACTCTGACTGTAGCACAGGCAGTCAGAGCTGGTGATGATACACACATATAAAACAAAAGCACTCAAACAAGTGGAAGATGATCTGATAAGCCTGGAAATGACTGTGCCAATTCATCCAGCCTGAATGACATCCCTATTGGGACCCTTTCAACACATTTGATTTGAGCATAAGCTTCCCAAGGGGCAAATTTTCCTGTGTACTATGTCCTGCTCCATTGGCTCACAGAATTCAGTGATAAATAAGGGGAAGATAAGCCCAACTTTTCTTTAGGGAAAGTGAATGTCTTATTAACTGGCTTTAGCACAAGGATGCTAAGAAGATCAGTTAATCTCAGTTTTTGTGAGTAGATTTTAAGCAAATTATTTTTAGAAAACTAATAAAAATTGGAAAACTAAAGTTTCAATCAAACTCATTAGTGGAATTATTTTAATTTAATTTAATTTTTCAATGACTGAGCATTTATTTTCTCCCCTGCTTCTAATATAAAGGAAAAAGAAAAAGAAAATCCTTTTTCTAAATATTTCTAATCAAGAAAAACAAATTCCTATACTTTCTATATCCAAAAAAGAAGTCTCATTCTTCATCTCAAGTCTATACCCTCTCTGTCAGGGGGTAAATAGTATATATCATTACCAGTAAGGCATTATTTAATAAGACCATAAACTGACAGATTTTGAGTCAGAAGGTACCTTAGAAGTGATCTAGTTTGAACCTCACATTTTATAATGAGAAGATGAGGCATTAAGACATGAAATGAGATGCCTAAGATCACACAAAAGCAGGACTTAAATCACGGGCCACCAATTCTAAATCCAATGCTCTTTCATTGGTGCCTGAATATATAAAAATTAGGCTCAACTTCTATTCAAAAACTAACTCTACAAAAGATTTTTTAAAAACCTATCACAATTTATTTTCATTAATATATCTACAATGAGACTTGAGAGCTAAAGACTGAGTCCATGCTAAAAGGTACACTCATGTGTTACTAAATTTCATGTTTGATGACCATAGTAAGGCATCAAGCAATATGTTCCCAGCCTCTAACTTTCCAACATCTAAACAGAATACCCTGGAAGCAACAGGTGACTAGCATCTATGACCCAAATGAAGTTAATCAGTGAGTTCTTTTTTTAACTCAATTTTTTTCTTTCATTTTTAAAATTGCATGTAGAAACATTTTAACAATTGCTTTCTGACCTTTATAATCCAAAATCTCTCCCTCCCTCCCTCCCTTCCTCCTCCCCTCTCCAGGCAGTAAATTATCTGATGCAGATTATTCCAGTGTTGTCATGCAATACAAATTTCCTCCTTCTTCATGTCATATATCACACACATCATTGAGTTCTTGGAGAGAATATAATTAGTTTCTTCTGCAGTATGGGACAGTGTATATTAAGTAACGTAACTGTGAACCCTCATAGACAATTATGTAAGGCAGGGTAATGACTTCCTCTCACTTAGGCAGATGTAGTGCCCCCTATTTCCTGGTCTAAGCAATCTCCAAAGGCAGTGTTCTCAAGGAGGACAATCAAATTCAGTTATTTCCTTCCTTTTTCTTCTTTCCCTCCTCTCCCTCTTCCTGTCATAGTTCCAGTAGTAATCCTTATCCCGCCTCACACTTTCCCATAAAGAAGCTGTTTTGGGCCTTATTTTAATCTATATAAGGACACATCATCAAGAAGTTTCCTGTACAGGAAGACGTAGGACTAAATGATCTCTTGGGTCCCTTCCAAATCTAAGATTATGTGAACTACTCTGAATATTTTCCCTAAAGAAAAGGCTGCCTCCAAAACTACCTTAGAGATTGAGCTGAGAGTTTATTAATAGAACTTATACAGTTTCACAGCTCATGCCCAAAGAGTTGGTGTTACAGTCATTTTCTATTAACTCATTTGCCTCTTTAGTCCTTTTCCATCTGCCCAATGTTCTCACTATGGTTTATTTTTCTGCTGTGCCAACACGAAGCACATATCTTGGTCTGTTGCCATCACGTTCCCTAATTGCTTAACCGTATCCAACATACAGTAGGACAGCAATGCCATTCTACTAGAATCAGCAGGAAGAGAAGAGCTGTTACAGATGAAAGCAGGCCACCAATAAAACCTCATTAATACCTGCAGCTTTAGGGAGAAAACATGAGATCACGCTTGAGTGAGGACCAAGCTGCAAAATGTTAAGAAGAAAAAGACACAATGGAGGCAACCTCCTTTTTTTCTACAAATGTTGCATTCTGGGCGAATGTGAGAAAAAGTCACCCCCCCAAAAAAGGGGGCTTCTGAAGGGGGGAAGCTCTTAATTCAGTCCTTCCCCCTCTTTCAAGCTTTCTTCTGCAGCTGCAAACATGTTCATTTCAACATAATCTCTAGTAGTGCAGAAGAAAGAGAGCCTTCAGGTGAAAGGTTACCTACATTTATAATGTCAGGCACCAAGACTGGTGAGGTAAAAGGTAAATGGTAATTTTATCATTAGCGTGCCTGACCCTGTGGCCCCACCATATCTCATAGGAGACGTTAAGAACGGCTCACCTGTCAAGATGCAAACACTTAAAGGTCAGTGCGCACAGAAATCTTGGAGAGCCTACAATTGAATTGCTGACACCTTTTATTATCACTGGCTTAAATAAATGATTCAAGTGGCAAGATAAGGAAGGATTGGCTTAATGTTGAGATTTACATGAGGAATTCTTGGAGCATTAGTTTCTCAACTACCATAAAATGCTCTTACTTTGAGGCTTATGTTCGTGAGAAGGTAGAGGGGTTCTTTTGAGAATTCACAGACATTCCTTGGCTAAAAGTTTCTCCAATATTTCTGAGAAATACCATCAATTTTTCTGATGAATGAATAATTTACCTTCTGTGTTGCTTACCCACCACCCTGACATCTAACCTCACATTTTAAGTCACAAGAGAAAAGTTAAATTAAAGGAATGAACTAATGGCAATTTATCTCCCTCAAGTTTTTAAGTCAAGAAATGCAAAATGTTTAAGAATGTTAATTTAGACTCTGTTCAGAGTCTATTTGCCTTTTTTTGACACTAAAATCAGAAAAAGTATATGTTGCAAAGTCTTGGGTTCAAATGTGACCTCAGATACTTCCTATCTGTTTGATACTGTGTAAGACACTTAACCCCTGTTGCGTAATGCTTCCATTCTTCGGCCTTGGAACCAATACCCAGTGCTGATTCTATGACAAAAGGTAAGGGTTTAAAAAAAAAGAAAAAAAGTGTATATTGGGGTCAGCTAAATAACTTAGTAGATGGTGAGCCAGGCCTGTAATCAAGAGGATCTGGATTCGAATCGCCTCAGAAACTTCTTGCTACATGACTGGGGAAATCACTTAACTCTGCCTAGGCATTAATGCTCTTCTTTCTTGGAACTAATACTTAGTATAGATTCTAACACCGAAAGAAAATATTTTTTAAAATAAATATAATTTTTAAAGTATACATTATTTTGAAAGTAACCACATTCAGAGCTCTAACTAGGCACCTAGGACACATTTGACATGCCATGGCTGGGCCGAGCAGCACAAAGCTGTTCTGTAGCTGAATAGTGGAGAAACAGAACCCTGAGATACTGACATAAGGAAGCTTTTATGTTGGGAGAAGGGTCAGGGATAGGGGAGAACGGCAGGACAGGTATAAGGAACCTATCACAGACCACCATATGGTAGCTTCCTCCTTTAACTAAGTATTCTTGCTAACTGGGTGCTAAAACGTGTTGTTTATCCACACCTGAAAGGCTGTCAGTGCTGCCAGTGACCTCTAAATCCAGATCCCTCTAAATGAAGTACCCTGGGGCAGAACTTTAGTCTCCTTGCCCTAGTTGTAGCTTTGAGCATAACTTATATATGTGAAAGTTAAATTTTTTTGGCCTGGGAAGCCTGAATTAAAGTAAATTATGTCAAAATAGTAAAATGAACAATTCAGGCAGTGAATTGTTTTGACTACACATGATGAGAAACAGCCAGCTCTTTGTTTATATGCGATATAAACACAGACTCTGAGGGATTAAAATAAACTCTTCTCATGCAAATTTCACCATTAACCATGTTTTCAAAGACCTGTGATGAACAATATTATCTATACTGTGATAGAGAGGTGATGGAAATAAAATGCAGACTGAGACACATTCTTAGACAAGGTCAATGTAGGGATTTGTTTGACTCTTTTGGCTATCTGTGAGGGGAAATAATTAAAAATCAGTCTTATAGACTTTTGTTTTGGGTACTGGCTAGCCTTGGAATATGCTAAGTATAGCATTGTACTAGGCATGGACATGGGAGGGGGGGGAGAAATTAAAAACAGAAATCATGCCACAAATATATTTCATTCTAACTGAAGGTAGACAAAAATCTATCCAACTGGAGATGTTTGTGAAGAGTTTAAGTGTAGTAATTGCAAAGCACAAAATGATTTAGAGGACACAGAGTTAATGAATGACCAGAGTAGAAGAAGAATTAAGAGGAAGGATTCCTAGAGCAAAATTTATGTCAGGCCAAGGAAACTATATAAAACTGTGGCGAAAACCTACAGAAAGATATCCAGTAGGGTGGCCTCTAAGAAGAAGAAATTAAAACTAACTTTAGTTACATAAAAAATGCTCCAAATCACTCTTAGTTAGAGAAATGCTAACTAAGACAGCTCTCAGGTACCACCTCATACCTATCAGCCTGGTTAATATGTCAAAAAAAGAAAATGTTAAATGTTGGAGATGTAGAAAAATTGGGATACTAATACACTGGCTCCAAGAAGCTGTAGCATGTGTATGAACCACACCCTGGTAAAACTAGCTAGATAGATGTCCTGAACCAGACTGAGAGCAACTGATTGGCCCAAAATCTGCCCCAAGAACCTGATGACTTCCTCAGTTGGAATGGACATATCAGAAAAATTTGTTCCAACCACTATCAAGGTGGCCAAAGCAGGAGTTGTGGAGTGATTAGCCCTTGGTCAAACATCTAAGGGTCATCTGCTGTATCTCAAACCTACACTAGTTATCTTGACTTATCTTTCCACAGGACTTTGATGACAGCAAGAGAGGCTGACAGCTTTTCACAACTCTCAGTTAAATCAAGCACAACTCAAGACATCACTTCATAATGTCAATGGTCCACCTCAAAAACAAAGGACAAAGACAAATGACCAGCCAGAGCTTGTATGCCACATGTGTATCTTCAAGTTCTGATTATCTGGACTCCAAAGTCTAGTTGAAATTATCTAAAAAACTGCCATGAATCTGATCTCGTGGCCAGGTAAAAATGCAGCCAGTGCCACTATTTCCTCTTCAATAAGTAGGCATGATATTGCTAATGTCAACAAAAGGGACACTATGAAGGAGCTGGGATTAATGTTCCCAAAAAGTGTTTTAAAATTACTACTCACTGTATTTGATTCTTTGTCCCACCCCATCCCCAATATGGGCCAAAATATCTCTCTCCAAATTATGGTATTTTTCCTGTATCTAAAGTAACTTGCTAAGAATTTTTCCTCTTTCTGCCAAAAGCTGTGGCCAAGGCAGTAAGGTGATTTAAGGAATAATTCTTATCCTTATTCTCATTGTCAGTCTCATTTGTAGAAATGATGCATCTATAAAGGGCCAGGATCAGAACTTACTTGGCAAGTGAACTTAACTCAGAGTTACAGAGGTAAATAATCTGTAGCTCTCCAGAAAGAAACAAAGTTCAGAGGCTCAGAATAAGATGTGTATTCTCAGATATCACTGATGTAGTAATTTGTTTTACTTTAATTTACATTCTCATTTAAAAGGAAAATTTTTAAGATAGAAGAATATAATTATGGGTATGCAAAAAGTATATATAGGGGCAGCTTGATGGCTCAATGTATTGAGAGCCAGGCCTAGAGATGGGAGGCCCTGGGTCTAAATCTGGCCTCAGACACTTCCTAGCTGTGTGACCCTGGGCAAGAGACTTAATCCTCATTGCTTAAACCTTACCACTCTTCTGCCTTGGAACCAATACCAAGTATTGATTCTATGATGGAAGGTAAGAGTTAAATATATATATATATATATTTTTTTAACAAAAGTTATTTATATGTAACCCTTTCCCCTTATTCTAAAATATTGAAATATTTGTTTGTTAATGATTAAGCTCACAATAAAAAATGATTTAAAAAAAAAGAAACAAAGGCTTGATTTCTCCAGATTACCAGTTCATAACCACTCTTCAACCACCTCCCTTTGTAATACATTGCAGCAACCTGGGTTTTCATTAAGAAAAACCCAGAGTTATTCCAAACTATAGACACAGAGAGGTTGGAACTGGGGTAGGGAAAGGAGGGAGGGAGTGTCAGGGGAGAGTAGATAAAAGGTTGTCATTTGGAATTGATTTTTTAAGTGTCAAAGACCAAATGAGTATAGACATCATACAGGGGAAATATTCTGAAGATAAATTCTAGAGATAAGTATTTTTTCATGTAAGGTTATTAAAATTATTTACTGAAAAGGACATCAGGTTTTCTTACATTTTAATTTTTCACTTGAGAAGCCAACTACAAGGGAAAGAAAATGCCAACTGTGAACTTTTCCACTTGGTTGCCCTATAACTATTACCAAGGGAACTCTCAACCTTCCAAGAGGGTCTGACTGCAAAATTCCACCCTTCTCAATATTGCCTTCCTATTTCATATCTCCCAAGCAGAGCCCAGACCTCCTGACAACTGCAGGCACACAAAATTGGGCTCTTTCTTCCCCAATAATCTCCAGAGGAATCAATAGCAATGGAAGATCATTTTACTTTTGTCTATGAGACTCAAGACAAATGCACTTCACCATCTCATTGGTCAGTTACTGGTAGCAGCAACCAGCAAGAGTTGCTAGGCAAGGCTGTGTCCAGAAATGGATCAGTACTCTAGGAAGTCTGGCTGGATTGGAAGGTTCGGGTAGTTATTTATGAACCATGCAAGGCAATGGATCAAGTCCAGGGAATAATAAGATCAAAGGAAAGGGAATAAACATTTATATAACATCTACTAAGGGCCAGGCGCTGGGCTAGGTGCTTTACAAAAAGTATCTCATTTAGTCCTCACAACAACCTTTGGAGATAAGAAACCCTTCCCATTTTACAGTTGAAACAACTGAGGAAGAGAAAGGTTTAAATGACTTGCTTAAAATCACGCAGCTAAGTATTTGAGGTTGAATCTGAATGCAGGTCTCCCTGAGTCCAAACCTACACTCTATCTACCATACTACTTAGCTAAGTAAAATGGGATTTAGGGGGATTAGGGATGCCTTGAAGATAGACAAAGCTCAGAGTCCAGAAGACCAGGCAGTAGCACCAGTGAATATGAACAGAGGAGTGAGCTTGATCCTAAGTCAAAGGGTTTTTTGTTTTTTTTTTTGGCCATCTTTTATTCTTCCTATAAGTATAACCAGTTCTAATAGTTGGATCCACAGGAAGATGTTAAGCCCTGTGGGGTCATTCTGATTCTGACTAGAGTGGAATGATTCCTAGGATGTTCTGCTCCTCTGCCCAGTCCCTTATCTGACCCCAATCACTCTCAAGATTTCAGTGTATTTCTGGAAGCTCTTTTACCTGCCTTGAAGTCTCTTGGGACTCTATAGAAAGTGATTTCCTGGATGAAGTTGGCAATTAGGGTGATATATCTAGACAACTGGCATTCTACCAGAAATATTTGTTACTGTGAGGGGTACTACCAGCCATGTAAAGTAAATGAGTGTTCCATGGGCCCTCTCAAGGACTTCATGGGTTTGTTAACTGTGTAATTGACCATTAGAGACCAAAGAAATGAGAAGCCCAATTTGTAAATAGTATTTACAAAGCTTGGGCTCTCTGAAAACACTGAGCAATAAATAACATTCCATTACCCAACGCTGTCTTAAAAATTATAAATCCAAGCATTTTTTTAATGTCAGTCTGCAGATTCTTTCTTCCCTCTCTCTTTAAGTAACAGAAAAGGACAGGATCATCTTCAGATATATTAGCTAAGTCATTTTAGAATATAATTTAAAGAAAATAGCAAAGAAACTATAGAAGAGGCCAGTTTCTCTCAGGTAGATCTTGGAAGATACAAATTAAAACAACACGAAGAATGGCAGCCATTGACATGATTACAGTTGAATTGTCTTACTGAGATTCTTGAAATTGAATGAGGTATTTATAATTATTATGAGAAAGAGGATGGAATAAAATTTCTACATTAGGATGGCAAAGTCACTTCAAGACAATAAATTCTGAGGAAGGAAACAAGTATTTATTAAGCACCTACTATGTCCCAGGTACTATTCTAAGCACTTTGCAAATAATATCTCATCTGATCCTCACAATAACCCTGGGAGGTTGGTACTCTTATTAACCCCATTTCACAGCTGAAGAAACTGAGGTAAACAAAGGTTATATGAAAACAGAGGTTAAGTGACTTGCCCATAATCACACCATTAGTAAGTACCTGAGGCTAGATTTGAACTCAAGTTTTCCTGACTCCAGGCCCAGTCCTCTCTTTACTATACCACCTAGCTAGCTCAATCTATCTGCTTAGTGTCAGGTAGAAAGATGGCCCAATGCATAGGATCACTAGATAGGAAGACCCAAATTTTAATCCTGACTCAGATAGTTAACTATGTTGTACTCTCTGTCTCAATTTCTTTATTGATAAAATGGAGATAATAATGGCATTTACCTCCCAAGGTGGTTGTGAAGATCAAATGAACCATTTTTTGCAAACTTTAAAGTGCTATGTAAATACTAGCTGTTGTTGTTGTTGACATCATGCAGACCAAGTCAGTGGTTCGTGAACTGAACTTGTTATTTTTCCATTAGGAATTTAGGCATACTGTAGACATAGACTTCATGTCTTCTCATCTTCAAAAAATAAGGCCAGATGCCTTCCCCTATCATATTAGCTTGACCAGAAGATAAATTTCCCAGTGTTTATTCCAACACTTGATCAGAAAAGTACTGTGTATCATATCCAAAATCCTATGGTATCCTAGATGTAATATCTATTAGCCAGAGACTCAAAGTATGCTCTGCATCCACCAGCTCATTAACCCTCACAATATCCCAGTCAGGTTGAGAGAAGGAAGGCATTTTACCAGAAAGAAATGAAGAATGGTGACCCAGGGAAATTGCTAATTCTTAAGAGTACACAAAAATTCACTGATGTAGAAAGAGGATGTGGCAAATTCTGGTCTCTACACTATGCTCCTTTTCTTTTCCCCCAGTTTTGCCTCTTCACCTTCCCCTTTCTGATTTTAAAACAAGATTGGTGAAATTGATGACCTATTTCAAGAAATGAAGGGTATGAGTTACACAAAATGAGCAAAAGGAAGCACATGCAAAATATGATTTCCTCTTGGACCTGTCAGACTCAGCTGCTCATCTCCTATTCCTGGCATTCTCTGTTGTTTAGAGGCAGCAAACAACACAGTGTGGCTGGGAATTCTCAGCAACGTTGCCTCTATCTCTGCACAGAGGGCAGGGAATTGGATTTTCCATTTCATGCACCATTCGTAACTTTATCACTTGGGACTCATATGCTATCTTTAACATACAGAGAGGGAGAAAAAATAGCAGTAGCCATCTTTCACAATTGCCTTGAAAAATCCTGCTAGTTCCATTCACTTCATTATTTCCCAGATCATGAGCACACTAGTCAAAAAAAACTACCATTTTCTAGCCTGTATATTGCTTCTATTTGAGTATTATATATTAATATTATAGTATAATAACAAGGACATTGCAAATATTATTAAGCTTATTTTATGGTTCAATATTAAGTATAATGCTAATCTTTTGACTGGAATCCCAGGACCTTCTAGAAATGCAAAACTGTTAGTACCTTTTCACTCTGAGCAATGATCAAACTGCAACCTAAGAGATTCTGTCCATGAATGTGATTAGTTTAAATCTTGAGGACCTAATCACTCAAGTGGGTCGGAAACTCTCTGGGTCTGCCCTGCAGTGAAATGCTAATGAACTCTATAAAACAAAATATGGGTCATACATAGGGGATCTTCAAAATGTGTATAAGAATCCCCTAAAATAGCACCTTCATTCAATGTAAAATATGGTCATCGGGTATAGGGCAGTGCTATACATCAAATGTACAAGATGCTAAGGAAACACAAGAGCCCATAATTAATTTTGAATTGGGGCAGGGGTGCAGCTAGATGGCCCAATGGATTGAAATCCCGACCTAAAAATAAGGTCCTGGGTTCAAATCTGGCTTCAGGTACTTCCTAGCTGTGTGTCCCTGGGCAAGTCACTTAATCGCCATTGCCTAACACTTAATCCTTTTCTGCTTTAGAACCAATAAATAGTATTGATTCTAAGATGAAAGGTAAGGATTTAAAAATAATAATTCAGATGGGATGAGTAGGAACCTGACAGCTTTCTGAGACTTTCTGTTACTGAGCAAGTGCCTGTCTGTACTGATAGAGAATGTTTACTGGAAGATCTCCAAGCCAATGAAATTGCAGGTCTGGTCCAAATTCAGAAACCAAGTTTTTAATTAATATATCAGCTCCCCCAAATAAGGAAACTGAAGTTGGGCTCACTGGATGGGCAGTCCTCTATCATTCTGGAAAATATCTCTTTCTTACAGTCCTACATAGCCTCCTGAAGACTTGGAGCCTCACTCCATTGTTTAGATTCCTGCCAAAGATAAACACACTTTGGAAATTGCTGAAAAAATCAACCCCTTCTCCTTAGAACTGCCCAAATAATTCATTGACTTTACACACTGAATCCAAAACTGCATAAAGAACCTCATGAACCTCTTATGTCTCCCAGGAAAATGCTGCTTTGGATAATATTCTCTTTCTTAAAAGTTTCAGTACCTAAATTCTTGGTCTTGGGATCTCTTGAACTTAGGTTACCCAACAAGGCAACTCTTAAAGATGATATTGTCAAAGAAATCTCCTTTCTCTGCTAAAAGGCTACATTCCAGAATCACACTAGCTAGGATGCTCTTCTTCTCTCTGCAAAGGAGATACATTATATTATTATTATATTGAATAACTCATCATAAAAATAAGTTAATGATATGAATATACTTGTTATAATACTATAATATGAACAATATATGGTTAGGAAATGGCAGTGTTGTTTTTTGTTTTTTTTACTACTGTACTCATGAGCTAAGAAATAATGAAATGAATGGAACTAGCAAGATTTTTTAAAACAATTGTGAAAGATGGCTACTGCTATTTTTTCCCCGCCCTGTATGTTAAAGATAGTGATAGCATGAGAGTCCCAAGTTGCTTTGTGCTTTATTATGTCACCATTAGTGCTCCTGATGGAAAATAGAGGAGAGGGGGAAGAACAAGAAATCCTTTCGCCTAGTCCCCTTCCTTGTTCTTACTGAACTTTAGAAGGAAAAAAGCAAGGGGTGAGTTTTACAGGATATAAGGAAGTGTCTAGATCTTCAGTCAGTCAATCACTAGGACTCTCCCAGGTCCCATCAATTGCTTTCAAACAATAGTGCACACCTTTTAATCTTATCAAGTTGACTAGGGAATTCCTCAATTGGATCAAGGACTCCCTAGATCTGCATTCCTTTACATCACTGTACTCAATTTCAGGTTTGCCTTTCTCATCAGATTACACCTCTAATTCCAATTATATTTATATTCTTATTCACCAAAGGTAGTGTGGCATATTGGAGAGAGAATCAATTTTGTAATCAGAAAGATCTGGGTTTGAGTCACACCTGTAACATATACTGTATCCCTGGACAGATTGCTTAAAACTCTCAGTCCCATATGCTAGGTTATAGATAAATTGCAAGTTTTCTGGAGGAGTATAATTTCTTTTTTTTTTATAATCCTTACCTTCTATCTTTGAATCAATACTGTGTATTGGTTCCAAAGCAAAACAGTGGTAAGGAGCTGGGCAAACTGGAGTTAAGTGACTTGCTGAAGATCACAGGTAGGAAGTTTCTGAAGTCAGATTTGAACCCAGGATCTTCTGTCTCTAGACCTGGTTCTTAATCCACTGAGCCACCACTGCCCCAGAAATATAGTTTCTTCACTAGGAGTTCCCTATTTCAATGACATTTCAGTTCCAAATGAAGAAAAAACTCTTTTATTTGAAAAATATAATTTTTTTATTATAAAAATGCATTTAACTATAAAATTCACCCAAAATGGGGCCAAGAGTTGTTAGTTTTATCATTTTCTACAAATTATTTTTAAAGCGTTGCTTCAAACAAATCTCACCTAGTGAGCCACACATCTTTCCCATGTCAGTTTGCCAAACATGGCCTCCTAAATACAGTTTATAGAGTTAACTCTGTATGCTCTGTCAGATCCCATTGGTTTCCAGTCAGCTTCAAACAAGGAGCATATAAAAAGGATGACTGTTTCAGAAACCACTAAAATTTTATACTTGGCTTTGTCAGGAAGGATTAATACATTTTAACCAAACCCCATAAGAAATGCAGGCTTTTTTGTTGCTTGCCTGTCACAGGAGTCAGAAACTCCCTAACATGTCAGCTTCCCCCATAAACAATAAGTATATTGTAAAGCAGTTTATGGCTATTATAAAAATATTTTGACTATTTTACCCAACTACCTGAGTAAGACACCTGGTAGCAGTAAAAATCACTTTTACAGCTAGCCTTCCAGGACACAAGGGAAAAAATGAAGACAATTTCTTTTCTATTAAAGTATTATACAGCTGTGCCTAAGCAAAACATCTGTTATGCTGTCTCGCCAAAACAAAGCACTGCTCTTTCTCATGATATTATTTATTTCCAGTGGGAACTGTGAGGTACTTAGCTGGTAGCTTCCACCAAAAATGGGCTAAGCATTTCATTGGGAGGGAGTCACTTCATGGTTCACTACTCAGAACTATAGCCAATCAAAAAGATAGTAGAGACGAGGGATTCAAATGAACCTGTTTCCCCCTTTATTCTCTGTTATTTCCTTTCCTATACTTTCCCCACTCCATATGACCATATTTTTACAAGGCAGGGTAGAAAATAGTCCTCGTAGCCTGTTCCTGCCCTCAACAAGAGATCCAGAAGATAGACCCACAACACTTGGAGTCTGTGTCATATAATCTAATATTTCCTTATGTTCTGCCATTCTGTTAATCCTTTTTCTATTTTTTATGATGGGAATAGAGACCAGAATTGTGATTTCATTGACATGAGGAACTCTCTGATGAGGGAAATCCCTCTATCAGTGCAGGTAAACACCTTCTTTATGAAGTTATAGTTACCTAAAGAACAATTACGTGAGAGATTAGATGATTTTCCCAGGGTCACACGGCTAAGATATGTCAGAGATGAAGCTATTCTTTATGTGATATAATACAGGGAATGGGCTAGATGATCTCTAAGGTCACTTCTGTTTCTTAATCTGTACAGTTAGGTGATGCAATGGATAAAGCACCAGGCCTCAAGTCAGGAAGACCTAAATTCAAGTCTGCCCTCATACACTTACTATCAATATGACCCCAGGCACGTCACTTACCCTTGTTTGCCTTAATTTCCTCATCATTAAAATGAGCTGGGGTAGGAAGTAACAAACCAATCTAGTATATTTGCCAAGAAAACCTCAAATGCGGTTACAAAGAGTTGGATATGACTGAAATGACCAAACAACATCAACTCTTAATCTATGATCCTATGGCCATATCTTTCTTTTCTGTTTAGGAAGCATCAGAAAACTTATCACAATGGGATACCCTGAGTAACATGTGAGTAGCCATACTAACAGAGATTAAAACACAGAATCCTAGTACAGCACCTTCTGTGGACAAAGTCTCACCTGCCAATAACCCTGGCAGGTTTAATTTCCATAAGACAGTTGATACTACCCAGTCTCTGGGTTCTAAAGAAAACAATAAGAAGCTGGGGTTACATTATATGATACTAGGCAGCTAGATGGCACAGTAGCTAGCCAGCTGGGAGTCAATAAAGACTTGAGTTCAAATCCTGGAGTCAGGAATAAGGAAGATCTGAATGCAATCCAGATCCTATGTAAGTCACTTAACCTTTGTTTGCTTTAGTTTCCACATCTGTAAGATGGGGATAATAATAGTGAATACCTTCCAGGCTTGTGAGGAGCAAAGGAGATTATAATTGTAACCAAAAAAAGTATAATTGTACTTAGCACAGTGCCTAGCACATAGCACATAGTAAATGTTAGTTATTATTGTTGTTGTTATTATTATTACAAGTACTCACAATACCTAATGGGTCATTCTTAGATATCATCTAACTGATTGATATCAATAAGCCACAGAGTTAATGAGTTTTGAGAAAGGGATATTTACTAATATGATAAGAACAATTGGTGCAACCCCCCCCCACTCCACAAAATCTAGGCTATACCCTCCTCCTTGCCCACACAAGCCCTTAGCTCCTACATTCTCGCCACCCTCACATTGCTCTTGAGTTGGTATTTTTCTAATGCACAAAGCAAATCACATAACAAAATGGAATTATTATTTATGCAACATTATCTTACCATTAAACTGGCATTTTCATGTGAGCACTTATCTAAACTTTGTATTCCCCTCCCCAAGAACAATACACTGCCAAGTAGGTGCTTTATAAAAGTTCGCTGAATTGCTATTCAACCACTCAAAACAGAGATTAACAATTCAGTCTGTTCAATTACTTCAATAATCCAAATGACTGATTAATACATATTTTCCCAGGGTCCTCCCAGACTGACAAAATAGGAAACACTCCATGATTTCTGTGTCTTTGATAAATAATCACTCACATAGACTCTCTCAACTCAAAGACCTCTGAAGGATCACCTGTGTGAAGTCTTTCCTGATACCACCTGCCAGTGCCCTCATTTCCTAACTACATTGTATTTTTCTACTTTGCATTTATATTTATCATGCTCTCTCCCTAGATAGAATGCATGCTGTTTGAAAGTAGAAATTACTTCATTCTCTGCCTTAGTATTTCAGAGGTTTAGCATAGCGCCTAGCACATAGTAGGCACTTGATAAATGTTGATTAATTGATTGAAATACAGAAAAATAGAGGCTACATTTTCTGGTATCCGTGAAAGTAATTAAGGTGTGAGGGAAGTACAACCAGTTCGATAATGCTCTCCTAGAAGCCCATCACTCCCACTAGAATCCAAATCCCTTTCTCTGACAAGTGGGATACTCTGATATTGTTTAATAGACAAAAACTCCAGTTATTTCCAGTTAACTCAGCCAGGGTGGGTAGGAGCTCTGCATTCCGGGCAGCTGAACAGCAGTGGTAATGCAAATAGCGCCTGGGGGGAGGATAAAAGCGAAGCTATGCTGGGACATAAAATAGGCTGTGCCTTTTACTTTTGAGAGCCCAGCAGAGATCAAGCAGGAGAGCTTTGGTGACCTCGCCTCTCCCTTGGAATCTCTGCCGCCTCTCTGGTTTTATTCATCATGGCTGCTGTCAAGGCAAAGGGTGAGAAAATAGCTGAGGGTCATTTAGGGACTTTGCAGGGAGCAGGTGAGGGGACAGGCAGTAGGGATGGGGGAAGGAAGGGAGTATTGAAAGTGGAGAGAAATAAAAATTGTGTCCAGAAAAAGAGAGGGCAATCTATTTTCAGGGAGCAATTTAAATAATTTCAGCAGTTAAAAGAAGATGAAAATCATTTTGGCAATGAAGGGACCCAAATTCAAGATCCTGAAGAAGCAAAATATTTTCTAGGTTGGGGTGGAGGAGGGGGTTGTGTGTTTGGTTGGTTGGTTGGCTGCTTGTTGCTTTTTGTCTAAGCTGGCCTTATTTTGAGTAATCGGCTACATACAGGATTTGTTCACAAAGGTGGAAATTATGGACAGCTCCAGCAATGCATTATCACGGGTCAAAGAGAGCATCCTCTAAATTTCAGGGTCCCATACAAACTGAGCCATTCCTGTTCATAGGAAAATAGCATTCCTCAAATTCTTCATCAATACAGTGTCTTTGCAGAAAGTACTTCTAATAAATGTCTGCTACATACAATATGTATGATATGACAAAAGTGTATGGCAAGAACCATTTTCCCAAAGGATATTTTATCAGAAGATATGAACAATTTTCAGAAGATTAATAACTATGAAAATATTTACCCAATCACTAATATGAGAAACGCAAATTGGAACAACTGTGGTTTTACCTCACACCCATCAAATTGATAAATATGATGGGGAAAAGAAATTGTCAAAGTTGGAGGAACTATGAGAAAAAAAAATATGCTGGAGATGTGACTTGACCCAACCATTCTGAGAAAACAATTTAAAACTATTCAAGAAAAAAAGCCTAAAGGGTTTATATCCTTTGTCCAAACAATCACACTACTAGGCATCTTCCTCAAAAAAAGGTCAATGAGAGAATGAAAGGCACCATATACATCAATTTAAAATTAATTTATTTGTTTGTTACATTCGGATTCCCAAGTATCTCCCTCCCTTCCTCCTTCCTGCTGCTCCTACCACCACCCAGCACTAGAGAAGGCATCATTTGACAATTTTTTTCCTACCAATATTTTTTGAGGTAGCAAAAATCTAGAAGCAAACTGATGCCCATCTATTCGGGAATGGCTCAATGAATTCTAATATACAAAGGCAATTGGATATTATTGGGCCATAAGAAATAGCAAATACGAAGAATTTAGAGAAATTTGAGAAGGCTCATATAAACTCATGCAAAGCAAAGTAAATAGAACCATGAGAACAATATATATGATGACCAAAATAATGTAAAGGAAAACAAAACTAGAAGATCCGAATTCAGATCCACACAAATAAGCCTTGACTCCAGAGAATAAGAGCCAATAGCTAGTACAGTTTTAAGGTTTGCAAAATACTTTGCTTATCTTGTCACATATGATTCTTGCAACAACCCTCTAAGGTAGGTGTTATTCTAATTCTCATTTTATAGATGAAGAAACTAAAGATGTGAGAGGCAAAGCAATTTGTCCAGAGTCACACAGCTAGTCAGAGCAGAAAGTAAAATTTGAACTTGGGTCTACCTGAATCCAAAGCCAATATGTCAGAAGACAGGTACTTCATTAGAATTCTTTGAGCAGGGGCAGCAGGGTGGTACAGTGGATTGAGAGTCAGGCCTAGAAATGGGAGGTCTTAGGTTCAAATCTGACCTCAGACACTTCCCAGCCAATGGAGCCAATACACAGTATTGAATCCAAGATGGAAGGTAAGGGTTTAAAAAAAAAAAAAGAATTCTTTGAGCAGTTTAGAGCAAGATGAAAAACAAAATGTCTATTCGTCAGTCTCACAAACTGCACAATGTTTTAATATTTTAAGAACCAAACTTCTCAGGGGATAACTAGGTGGCTTGATGGATTGAGAGTCAGGCCCAGAGATAGGAAGTCCTGGGATCAAATCTGACCTCAGATACTTCCTAGCTGTGTGACACTAGGAAAGTCCCTTAACCTCCCATTACCTAGCCCTTACCATTCCTCTGCCTTGGGACCAATACACAGTATTGATTCTAAGATGGAACATAAGGGTTTAAAAAGACAAAGAAGACAAACCAAGCTTCTGGGAGAATATAATATTAATTGTTTTGTTATCAGTATTTCTTGTTTTCTGTTCATTCAAAGTTGTGGATCATGTGTTAAGCATTTCTCTTGTGTAGAGGAAAGAAATAGCTGTCCCATACCTTATTCATATTGCCATAGAGTACTATTCTATTATACTTTTTGAGGAGACTCTAGGCATGACCCTGAATCTAAGTTTTAAGTAATTTTCCCCATGACACTGGAGTGGGAACTAAAAGAGCCAAATATAGAATGAAACAAATGAGCCAGACCCATCTTTTAGGTAGCAAAACTGCCCCAGGACTAACCCAAGTCATTGTCTACACAGATTCAGAGCAAAGGGGTCCAACAGTAGAGCAGAAGAGGGGACAGTATATCTAGGCACAATATGAGTGGATGGAGAGAAGACAACTGGGGAAGAAAAATTATTAAAACATTCAAGAGCCTTCATGGAGTTTGTGGCACACGATTTTTCTCAAATCCACCTTTTAACACACACCAGAAGGAAAAGTTATAAACTGGGGAATCGAGAAGCAAAAAGTCCTGAGTCCTAACTCACAACATTCACAAGAATGGGCCTGGCCTGGTGAAACTGTCATCCAAGAGACCTCAAGAAGCAAGTAGGAAGTAGATGATGACATGTCTTAGGATTTTCAATCCCATATCACCAATTTCCTATTAGATATCTACTAATAGATGTCCTTTGGTCATCTTGAATCTTAACTTCAATACCTCCAAAATGCAGCTCATAATATTCTTCCTAACTTCTTCATTTTTGTCATGGGAACTATCATTCTTCTAGTCACCCTTGTGCATAACATCAGTGATCCTTGATTCCTCAACTTCCCTTGTTCTTCAAATCTAATCAATGGCCAGCTTTATACATTCTATCTCCACAACATCTCTCACATCTTTTCCTTTTCCTCCACCCTAGTCCAGGTCCTTGTCACCTCCACACCCATACACAATAACTTCCCAGCTTTCTCTGCTTCCAGTTTCTCCCTTCTCCAATCTATTCTCCACACAACTACCAAAGTGAAATTCTTAAAGAACACAGAGCAGATGACACCATATCCTACTCAAAAAGCTTCAGTGACTCCCTGCTATCTGTAGGAAAAAACAAGAGTCCCATTTGGTTGTTGTTCTTTACACTTAAGACCAAAGTGATGTCATTGAGGTTGCTTTTTAACTAGAGCATAAATTGGATTCAAGTGAGGCAGAGCTGAATGAAGTCGGTAATCTCATCTCTCTTCCAGTCTTGGAAGTCCAGGAACAAGAAAAAAGTCAAGATAATAATAATGGCTCAAGATACAGTGTAACCTTGGCTTCCTTGATATCTGACCAAGCACTCCACAGCACTTTCTTCCATTGCTTTTATGGCTGTTGGAACAAATTGTTCTTATCCACCCCTTTCACCAAAGAAGTCTTTACCTGCCTAGGATAGATACCCCTTAACTTACCAACAGGTTTGAAGCTAACATTTAAATCCTTTCATAATTGGCCTTCAGCCTGTCTTTACAGGCTGATTTCACTTTACTCCCCAATACACACTCTATCTACATAGCAGTCAAACTGGCCTACCTGTTCTTCCCATCCATGACATTCCATCTTCCACCTCATGCTTTTGTTTCAGCTGTCCAACCTGTCCCCCATGTCTAAAATGCTCTCCTTCCTCATCTCTGCCCAGGAAGATGCTGGAAAATGTTTAACAATCAGTAATCTGGAAGGAAAAATGTATATACAATATACTTTTAAGTTTAATATACATCATTAACATTTCCTCCAACACTTTGAAAACCAGTAAAATGACAAATCAAGCCTTGATTTATAGATGTTGCCAATTTCCCTAGTGTAAATGCTGATGCTGAAAAATTGACAATTGACTCCCCTAACCAGTGTGAGCTAGCTCCAGCACACTTCTGACTCTACTTCTTGGAATCCCAAGTTTTAAAGTTCATCTCAAATGCCACCTTATTCAAGGGGCCTTTCCTGATTCCCTTCAGTTGTTAGTTTCTAAAATCAATGCAAGTAAAATTAGAGAGAAACAACTAAATAAATAAAAAAAACTTTATAATTTCTCTGTTACAAGTCTCATTTCCAAGATATATGAAGAACTGATTCAAAATTTTACAAATGAGACATTTCCTAGTTTATAGATAGCCAAAGGATATGAATAGGCAATTTTAAAAGGAAGAAATCCAAGTTATTTTTTAAAACCCTCCAAATCACTTACAATTTTGAAACTCTGAGGTTCTACTTCATACCCATCAGATTGGCAAGTTCACAAAAAAGGGAAGTGACAAATGTTGGCAGAACAGGCACATTAATAATGTTGGTGTGATTGTGAATTAGTCCAGCCATTACGAAAGGCAATTTGCAACTATACACAAAAAGTGATTTCCCTTGAACTCAGTTATATCACTAATAAGTCTAGGCCTGCAAAGAAATAAAAAACAGAGGAAAACCACCCATGTGTACAAAAATATACATCGCAATTCTTTTGGCAGTGGCAAAGAAATGGAAACTAAGAGTATGACTATTAGTTGGTAAATGACTGAACAAAACAACATATAAACATAAGGAAATACTATGATATGGCAAGAAAAGATGACTATATATAGAAAAATCTAAAGTAAATATTACAAAATTATAAAGACCAAGCAAGACTCAGTTGAAGAGATATGAGAAGATAACCTCAGTCTTCTTCATAGATTGGAAAGGTTCACAAGTATTACACAATGCACATGTTTCCTGATTTTTTTCAATGATTTAGATATGCTGTGGGGAGAAGTTTCCCATCTCTGAAAAATATAATTTGTCATATGAGATGACTGTCTCTCTGGAAGGGGGAAGAGGAGACAAACTTTGGGTAATATAGTGATGTTATAAACAGAATATATTAATAAAAACATTTAATTTTTTTAAATACATAAAAAGATGGAATGACATAAAGGACAGTTTCAGAGAAATCTAAGATCATTTGTACGAACTAAAAGAGAGTGAAAGAAAGAGAACTAAGAGAACAATTTACACAATAAATACATGCAACTTTGAAAGATTTGAGAGCTCTGATCAATGCAATGACTAGCCACAATTCCAGAAGAGCAATGATAAAGAATGCTAAACCCACCTCATGAGACAATGAAAATAGACTCAAGATGCAGAATATGACATACATTTTTGGACATAGCAAACATGAGAATTTATTTTGCTATACTATGTATATTTTTCAATGTTTTGTTTTCTTTTTCTTTTTTTTTAGTAGAAGAAGGGAAGTGGGAGAAAGATAAAATAAATTATTATGTGAACGGATTTAAAATATAAAATTTTTAAAGTGTTAGTTTCAATCCTCCAAATTACATTGGGCATATTTTGTATATATCCTGTATTTACTACCCTAGGAATGTTCTGTATCCTTCCAGCAGAATATAAGCTCTTTGAAGGCAGGATCTGTCACTTATCTGTATCTCTCACACCCAATACAATTCCTGTCATAGCAAACACTTAATAAATACTTGTTTGTTTTATTTATTGATAGCCTATTCTTACTTGTTAATGATATCCAGCACAAGAGAATATCCAGGGAAGTAAAAATTAGCAACTTACAAATATGAACCATAACAATAGAAAGAACAAAATACTGAAGTTAAAGGGAGAACTCCTTATTTCCCTTCTTGATTGTCCCAATAGAGTCTAGAATATCATAGCTGCTAGGCTACGTTGCAGAAAATTTGAAGACAATTAGCAAACCTCGAACAGGTGAGAAAAGAGAAGTGAATGGATTGTGGGGGGGGAAGCAAACAAAAAAAAAGACATTTTGTTGCTTGGTCACACAAGTTGGCAATGTTTGACACGTTTCTAATTATGTCACCCTTTTAATTAACTTCCTGGATTTAATTAGTTTGACAGGGAGAAAATGAAAGATATGGTCCTAATGTGTCTATCTGTGCTGTTGATTGTTTCCCCAAAGACAAATTGTTGACTAGAGAAAATTAATTAATCTCTCATTTTCCTCTGCTAATTTCAGAATAACTAGATTATCTTTCAAATAAGCATTGGTCACTATAGGTGTTATAGGTTTCAACTACCTAGGACAGTACCTAGCCAAGTAAGAGAATCTTAAAAAAACACTTGTTATTGATCAAAATGTTAGGTTTTTCAGGCAAACATTTAAGATAACTGTTTAAACCTGGGGTTGTGAAAGTCATATTTTATGGAAGCAACTCCTATCATCAATTGGTGTCTAATGACAATAAGAATTGCCACATTTGTAAAATATAAGGATTTATTTGACCATTCTGAGCATAACCGTGATTTATACCAATTGGCTTGACCATGACTTATCGAAAAGCTTGGGAGGATTTTCCAAACACTGACTTGCACTAAGGAATAGATATGTCATTGTTAGTCCTTCCAAGCTCTTACAATTCAATGTAGTTCCTAGTTTATATCACTTATTCCAGGATACAAGTAAAAATGTAGCCAGTAATCCTTGCATTATAAAAATGAATCACAGAATCTCAGCTGGAAAAGGCCTCAAAAACCATCTAGTCCAACCTTTGCATAAACAAGATGTCCCTAAAACATCTCCCACAAGCGGCCATCAGGTCTTTTCTTGGAAATAGCTAGGTGGCTCAGTCATAGAGCATGGGATTCAGGGCAGGATAGATGAGTACAAATGCTGCTTCATATTCTTAATACCTATGTGACCTAAGCAAGTAACTTCACCCTCTCAGACTCAGTTTCCTCATCTGCAAAAACCCTTCTCTAATCATATTGTGAGCCCCAAATGAAGTATATATAAATTGTTTTCTAAATTTTAAAACACTAAGAATATTGTTTCTTAGTCTTGTCTGACTTCTTGGCAAAGATGTGGGAATGGTTTCCCACTTCCTTCTCCAGTTCATTTTACAGATGATGAAACTGAGGCAAACAAGGTTAAGTGACCTGCTCAGGGTTACCCAACTCGGAACTAACAGAGGTCAAATTTGAATTCAGGTCTTCCTGACTCTAGGCTGCTGCTCTATTCACTACACCACTTGGCTATCCTTAAAGTTCTCTTAAAATGTTTGTTACTGTTCTAACAAGTTTCACTTAGTTTAAAGGAGACTAATAGAAGTTGCTTCCTCTGAATAGCCTCTACTCTCTTAGTGATATGCAGTAGTCTTCCCAGAGATATAAAGACTTCCCATTGTAGACTCACAGGACTCAAGGCTACAGAGCAACCTAAGAATCCTGAGGACTGGGGGGGGGGGGTCAAACAGAAAGCATGCCCAACATTCATTTCACTCTGAGGGGGATGCTAAGCATTTTATGCTGTCCTTTGCAGGATCCTTAAGGGAATGGAGGGCCTTTACATAAAGGACTGATGAGTCCTGGAAAGGGAATTTGAATAGGGGTCTGATTTTTCAGGACTGCATAGACAGTGGAATTTAACTCCAGAAAAACATGAGGAGGATTTAGAACTAGCATAATTCAACCTCTTAATTTTATATATGAGGCAACTGAGTCCAAGAGAGGTTGAGTAACTTACTCAAGGTTTCAAGAATAATAAAGAGCAGGATGAGGCTTTGAACTCAATTTCTCCAATTTCAAATCCAGTGTCCAAGTCCTCTGACTGATCAAGTCTTTTTTGCATGAATTTAAAAGATCAACTTCATAAATGTAAAATGGGAGCAACATATGTAGGCAAAAACTCATGTGAAAAAGAATTAAGGGTTTTGAGGGACTGCAAGTTCATCATGAATCAACTGTGTGACAAATTCACCAAAAAAGCTGATGGGATCTTGGGTCAAATTGAAATATAAAATGGCTCTGGTCTGACTGTACCCAGATTAATATACTCATTTCTGAATTCTACATGTTAAGAAAGACATTGAGAATCTGAGGCATATCCAAATGTTGGTGACTGGACTCTTGACCAGTTTAATGAATTGAGAAAAGATAGGGGAAGGACTAGGAGGAGGAGCATACTAAAGCATTTAGCAGATTTTAGCCTGAAAGAAAGATTAGACTTACCTTACTAGGGTCCAGAGGGTGCTACTAAAAGCACTGGATGAGATTTAGAGAAATAGATATAGAAGGAAAGGGAAAACTTCCTAACAACTAGATCCTTCCAAAAATAGAATAGCCTGCCTCAGGAGCTATCGGATTCCCTCTCATTACAGCTTTGAAATTCTGTGTTTCTGTTATTCCAAAACTAAAGCTCTTTTCCTTAGACCACATATCTCAGGAGTAGAAGGGACCTCAAGAGACCACCTGTACTAAAGAAGGAAGTCCCTCTACCATACCTCAGATAAACAGTCATCAAGTTTCAAAAATTGATATTTCCAGCCATGAGTAATTCACTACTTTATAAGGTGGCCCCATTGCACTTGTGGACAGTTCAAATCATTAAGAATTTTTTTTTTATCATATAGAATAGAAATTGGCAAATTACTTCCTATGGACCAAATCCAGTCTATTGCCTGTTTTTGAAAAGCCTGCAAGTCCACAGCTGCCCTTTTAATTTCTACCTTTTGTTCCTCATTCCACCCCTAATTCTGTCAGGTACAGAATAAATGTAAATGGTCTTCTACATGACACCACTTCTCACACTTCAAGATTGCTATCATGTTCCCTCAAGTATTATCTTCTCCTGGGTAAAGGTGCCCAGATGATCAGGTGTCCTTTTTAGGAGTTTGTTTCTATACCCTGACCATTCTAGTTACCCTCTTCTGGATGGAGTTTGTCAATGTCTTTACAAAAATGTCATGCCCAGAACTGAGCACAATGTCACAGAAATAATCTGAGCCAGATAGAGATACAACAGAAAGGCTTCCCTTTTGGTACTATGATGTTCATTAAAACCTAGAAGATCTGTTCAAATCCTGGTTCTGCTGCTATGTTTTATTGAACAAAGTAGATTTATATATTTATAGCTTGTCTCTCTGGGCCTCAGCTTCTTTGTGTATTAAAAAAAATAATAAAGGGGAGTGAATTAAAGCATTTCTAAAATCTATTCGAGCACAAGACAATGCTTCCTTTCCAGATCTAGACATCTTCTCCATTCTCCATTTTCAGAGGTCATTAACAACATCTCATCAATCACAATCACAAATTCTTTCGCATGACATGAGTAAATGAGTGAATGAATATAAGCCTGACTAGATAAAAAGAAAAGACAGCTGACGCCCCCCACAAACATATCAGAAAAGGGGAATTGTATCCCTTTAATATTTAGACAACTACTTCAAACCAAATCATTCTCTTCAAGAAGCTGTAACTTTTTCAGGTCAGGAAATATCCTTAGCAATTAGTTGCTTTCAGTGTTCTACTTGTTTCCTAGTATTCGAGCCAGATAGAGATACAACAGAAGAATTTAGTTTCTAAAGATGGTAACAACCAAGGCATGGTGTGTTGGTCCCAGATCCAGGGATGTTCAGGATGAAGCTAACCCAAAAATTGAGTAGTACTATTGGATATGGTTTGTCTGGGCCTGAGGTATCAAACTCACTGAGGACAGTCAGGGATCCTCTTACTGTCTCCTCATACCTTGTGTCTCAAAGTTTTGTTCTGTTTGCATTTTATCTTTCCCTGGTTTCCTTGAGAGTGGAAACAGGAGTATGTAAAGTGAAATAATTCTGCCTTCCCTCTGATTATCTGTTAACTTTTCCATCCTAAGCAGTGGTCCTATCCCTTCTTTGTTCTATTCTTACCTGTCAATGAAGTTTAAAATGGCTTTTTTGTTGTCCTGAATTTTAATAAATAACCCCAGTGAGTTCTGAGCCTCAGTGTTCCTGAAGCTTTCATTATGGTCCTGTGGCCTTCTTTTGTATATTCTCCCCTATCTGCCCTTTTTTCCATCTTGTGCAAGTGTCTTTTTAAAAAATTTGTACTACAATCTAAAAAGTAATTTCTTTCTTGCTTCTATAATTTGTTTATCATGTGGATTTTTATATCCAGGTCATATCCATCTGGAGATTATTTTAGTCTAAGGTATGAGATACAGTCTAAACCTAATTTCTGCTATACTGTTGTCCAGTTTCTGAAAGTCTTAAGAGTTCTGATCAATGAAATAATCAATCATGATTTCACAGGACTAATGAAAAATAACACTGCCTACTTCATGACAGATAGATGATGGCCTAATATGTGAAATGAAAAATTAATTTTTTATATAGTCAATGTGGGAATTTGTTTTGCTCTTCTATATTTACGTGGTTTTTCTTTTTTTTTCCTTTTCCTTTCTTCCTTTCCTTCTTTTACAGAGAAAATCAATGCTTTATAATAAAAATAAAATTTTATTTTAATATTAATTTTTATTTGAACAATAAAATGCATAATATAAACTCACTTTATCCTCTTTAAAATTTTTCTCCCTTTCTTCCTAATAAGAACCATTTGTGTTCTGATGTCAAAATGTTAGCATTGAAATGCATCTCCCCCTCGACTGCATCTTTCCTTGGGGCCAATTTCTCTTTTAGAATTTTAGACTTTAATTAGGAGTGTGTTCACTAAATGGAGAATGGCCAAACAAATTATGGTAGATGAGTAAAATATAATATTATTATTTTATAAGAAATTATGTGCATATAGTTTCAGAGAAATGTGGGGAAATGTATGAGCTAATGTAGAGTGCAGTGAACAAAATCAAGGGAAATTTTATATAACACAACCCTGTAAAAATAAACAACTTTGAAGGAATTCTGAATAATAAAATGTCCAAACACAATCCCATTGGATGAAACATGTTACCCACTTTCTGATTGAGAGGTAATGGACTAAGGATGTAAATTAAGATATTTTTTATAGGACATAGTCAATGTCACGATTTGTTTTGCATATTCATTACAAGAGTTTATTTGTTTAATGTTTTCCCCCAATCGGAGGTGGGAGAAAATAAAAATAGATTTTGGTTGAATTTTTAAAATTAAATTACATTTTAAGAAACAGTTTTGGCCATAGTACTCTACCTATTATTCCTCTGAGCACTTGAAAATTCCCTCTCTCAAAGTCAAAGATAAGTTCAGAGAATTCTCAAATTTCCCTCTTATCTGTTCAAGCTCAAAGTAGGAAAAACCCTCATGCAAAGTAGCTGCTGCTAAATTGCCAAACAAAGTTTTAAAGAAAAATTCTGGTAAGGAGATCAGAATGCTTGGAGAGAGATCTTAGAAACGAGACCCCAAAGTGACACATAGACCTCAAGAGAGGCAAAGGATTTCCACAGTATTAAGAAAGCCATCACGGAGGCAGGAGCAGAGCAGGGCTGGGTGAGAAAGGAACTAACTCATGCAGTATTTACTAAGATAAAAATGCACCCTGCAACTCCCTAGAGGTACTTAGGTGGTGCAGTTATCTTTAAGTCTAGTCTCAGATGTGTACTAGACAGAGTGATACTTGGAGAAGTCATTGAACTTGTCTGCCTCAGTTTCCTCAGCTGTAAAATGGGAACAATAACATTGCAAGGATCAAATGTAATAATATTTGTAATGCATTTAACACAGTGCCTGGCTCTTAGTAGGTACTCAATAAATGCTTATTCCTTTGCCTTTTAAATAATCACTAAGGTATGTTTTTCCCAAATGGGAGAGAAGTTTAAATGCTGATAGGAACTGATAAATTGTTTAACCTTGAGACAAAGTCCCGGTTTCTTTGCCCATATTACAACTTTGACTCTGGTTCCAGGGTCACTGCTTCCCAGGGTTCCAATCATTTCTATATTAATAGCTGATATTTTTCCTTATTGATCAGAATGAGATCTGGAATGCAAATTCCTCTAGTCATTTTCTCCCCATATTGAAGAAAGAAGTATAATTTCTAGAGTAATATATGTATATATACATATGTGGAAATATGTTTTGCATGACCTCACATATATAATCAAAATGAAATTGAGAGGCAGGAGGAACAGACAAAATTTGGAAATCAAAAAAATTTTAATGATTGTCAGAATTTTTTTATAGGTAATTGGGAAAGTTAACAAAATAAATGAAAATTATATATATATATGTATGTATGTATGTATATAACCAAGGATAAAAGTAATTCTGTTCCATTTTCCATACCCATGCTAGAACTATCAGCTATTCTCTCCTATAGAATTCACTCCAGACAATAAAGAGATAATGCCCTGGAAAATGGGCGCGATTTATCTTCCTATAATCACAGAATACCTCTGAATCCAGCATAGTTGACCTCTCTGTGCTCCAAGCACATCAAAAAGGAAAAAGGAATTTCTTTAGTGATAGAAGACCTGTTTGAAATAAATTATTCTCTTCAGGAAGTAACTCTTGCCTTTTTTGGTCATTGGAAATATCCTCAGTAAATTGTTGCCTTTGTGCTCTACTGATACCCTGGTATCCTGGAAGAATCCAACCAGAACATGGTATATAGACCCTTGTTCAAAATATCTGTTGTACATTCTGGATGTATTAGAGCAGGCAGTCCCCTGTTTTAGGGATTTTGAGAAGATTCTGCTATCCCCCTGCTCTCTACCCCCAATTCCTTCCAAACTCCTAGATAAAAAATTTGGCTTAAGATCAGTGAGGTCTATTAAAGCTAAAATACTACTAAGGAAGGGTAATACTTTAAGACTAATCAGTCATTGATACCTCAGTATGGGTGAATTTATCAAGTCCCTTCCTAGAATCGTTTATTTATTTATTGGGGGGGTGTATTTAGTTGAAATAGGAAGGAGATAAAGACACAATGTGAATACAGAGGAGTAGAAAGTGGGGGAAAGCATGAAGGTACAGATGCTCTACAGATCCAACTGGTATCACAGAGGAGTAAAAAGGAAATAGAAGGAGCTAGATTAGGAGCTTCTAAGGTAAACCTCACCTAATTCTAATTTCTGCCTAAGGTTGGCTCTTTATATATTCAATGTTAGATAATAATAGACCCACATAACCAGGCTTCTTCCCTTTTGAGGAGCTGAATTCATATACTTTTCTCAGTGGTCAGATAAGAATGGTATTTGAGGGCAATGATATTCCATATACATTATGCCCTTGATGTCCCCTGGCACATCTTCCTCGAGGGCTGTAATTCTTTAGCCTGCTTCCAAAGCCTTCTTCTAGCTCTCACACCAATGACTTACACCCAAGAGTGTATATCTATTATAATTGCTACCTAAAGAGAATAAGAATTACAGATAAGTAATTTTCTTTTTCTAATCTAACCCCCTGGAGGCATTTTAGCAGCTAATATGGGTGATGACAGGCATTCCTGCTATAATTTATACAATTTCATTTTTCTTAATCATGAGTTACATTTCTCTTACGTCACCTGTCTGAAATGGAAGCTAAAATTTCTGCTTGTAGCCCTGCTAATCATCTAGCCATTTTTACAAAGTGATGAGGAGGAGGAAATAACCCAGTAATACACACTCAGATTAGCCTCTTCTCTGAAATTGCTTTCCCCTAATGATGGTTATATCTTTTCTGATAGAAGGGGGTGGGGAAGGAGAAGAAGAGGAGGGGAAGAAAGAAAGAGAGAGGGAGAGAGAGACAGAGACAGAGAGAGAGAGAGAGAGAGAGAGAGAGAGAGAGAGAGAGAGAGAGAGAGAGAGAGAGAGAGAGAGAGAGAGAGAGATGAATTAAGGGGCATTAATGGAATACCACATTTTAGGTATTTATCAAAACATAAAGATTCCATGAGCATTGTAGTGTGGAAATAAAATATTTAGCAATCAAGGGTAAAGTTATTTTGTACTTAGAACAAGGATACAGCGTGAAAGAGAATTTAGGGACATCACTAGCCATCATGGCTTGGTACCATGTCCTTTCATCCCGGAAGTCAGATCATTTCTGGGTCTGTCCTGAGGATTTCTCTAACAATTTTGAGAGCCCAAGAAAATCTAGCCCCAAACTGTATTTAGCTATATGACTCTATTCAATCTTTATAAGATTACTATTGGTTCATCTTTTAAAAATCTCAAATCTCTGACCAAACCATAAATTGTCTATGCCCACAACTCTGAAGTCATCCAAAAATTAACTTGGGCAGGGTGACAATTCTTTTTTTAATAGTCACCAATTTCTCACTGAATTCTCTTTCACAATGGCCAATGAAACAATTTTTCGCCCCAAGAATTTCCATGGACCAGCTCCAATAAGTCAAATTTCCTATTGCTAGCTTCACCCTGTGGACTTCCAGTGACTGTAAAAGATTCAAGTTGCGCAATCTATTCTTTAATTGGATTATGATAACAAACTAGAATTATGGGTGCTAATATTAGAATACATGGTAACTAATCTGCTGTACTCTTGTTATTAACAGTAATTAGTGCTAGGTATTGCCAAGTATCTAGCATAGCTTTAAGCCACTAGACTCCTTTGGGTCTTTTCCCGCTCTACTATTTAACATGGAACATGTAAATGAGAAATTTTATGCCTATTTTTGACATGTAGAAACACACATGTGAAAAACATGGCAAATGAGATCTTCCCAAATATTCCAGCCTTTTGTTTTTCATTTTTCTGTCATATGAACATGAATAGCTTACAGTTATTGGTCTTTATCTCCCTAATAGTTTTTAGAGGATGAGAAAAACTAGACAGAATTCTTATTGGGGATCATCTATCAAGTAAAAAAAACAGTAGCAAGTGATTGAAAGGGAAAGAGAATTAATTGCTGCACACCCATCTACTGATTCACTGCATTCTTCTCTGGTGTGTCCCTCTCCTCTTTCAGCCACAAAAGAAAAATCAAGACAAACAAGGTTTTCAAATTGTATCCTCCTCCTGTAATAATAAGTTGGTGGATGCTTAAAGTCTCTCACCAACCCTAATCTTCCAAATCCCCTACATGCCAAAGGAAATTGAAATTCAGTGGAGGCTATCAGGCCTTGTAAAGACAAACTATCCTTCATCAAAGAAATGTCCACATTGATAAATTGCTTTCTTCATACTCATGACACTATCTCTAAAAGTGATTTGTGTACATTAGGATGGTTGTAAAAGATGAAATAAGAAACCCCTAGGAGTAAACTAAGACAAAGAACAAAAAAGATTGCTGGGAGCAGTCAAGTAGCTCTAAACTCAGCCAGATTTAGAAAAGAAGCATTCATTATTCTATTACCCAGGCACAAGATCTAGAACCCTGGCAATCATAGGGTTACAAGTTTAGAGCTAAAATGGACCTTTGAGACCCCTTCCTCCAATTCTTACATTTTATAGGTAAGAAAACTTGGGTCCAAGAGAGGTTGTGACCTGCCCAAAGTCACACCAGTAATGTGATGGAAGCAGACTTTGAATCCATTCTCTCATTCTAAAACTCCAAATAACTGTCCTCTGAACCAAAATCAATGTTAACTAAAGCCCTGTGGTCCACAGTGGTAACCTCATGGAAAGTATCCTAAGCTTTTCGAAGTTTTGTTAGGGAGAAATTAAAAAGTAAAATGAATGAATTTTGGTTTTCTCATTTCACAATTGCCACTGATGAACTTTATAGGAGCACCAAAAGTGAAAATTGTGTCATGCTTGCTGTGCAGAGCAGGGATGAGAGTAGGAATGGTACAGTGAGGGCTCTGGGCATTTAGTTCTCCAGAGTGAAGAGTCTTGCCAACTTCACACAACACCCTTCTGGCAATTCCCCCTCTGCCTGCATTGACTGTCTGGTCTCCCATTTTCATTGTCACCCTTGCCACGGCTGATCCACATTCAGATCTTTCTGATCAGCAATGGAGGTGGCAGAGAGAACAGAAAGTGTTTGTGAAGCCATCAAGTCACAAACACCAAGAATCAATATGCCACGTTCTAATGATGACCATAGCTCTCCCAAGCTCTCTCCCATTTAGCTATTAGATTAATGAGTCATGTGGAGACTGCTTGCTTCCAGGCAGTATGATAACAATGAAAAGAGCTTTATGGGGCTTCTAGGTAGGACAGTGGCTGAAGTGCTGAAGTCAGAAGGACCTGGGTTCAAATCTGATTTCAGACACTTCCTAGCTGTGTGACCCTAGGCAAGTCACTTCACCCCAAATGCCTAGCTCGTCCTACTCTTCTGTTTTACAATTGGTAGTAAGTCCAGAAAAAGAACTGCTGGAGTCAGATCAAAACATAATATCTTTCATGTCAGTGTATTTATGGTTTTATTTTGGAATTTTGGTTATGTATGAGTGTGCTCTTATAGCAAGGACAAATATGGAATGTGTTTTACATAGTAATAA
Source organism: Monodelphis domestica (assembly GCF_027887165.1). NCBI lineage: Eukaryota > Metazoa > Chordata > Mammalia > Didelphimorphia > Didelphidae > Monodelphis > Monodelphis domestica. The sequence goes on along the minus strand of NC_077229.1, from coordinate 200,045,882 downwards.
GAAGAAAATTAAAAAGAAAATAAAAAATAGCTGATAGAAACTAAGAGTTTAAAAAATAACATTCAAATCTGGACTCAGTCACCTCTTGGCTGTGTGACCTTGAGCAAGTCACTTAACCCCCTTACCACTTTTCTGCCTTGGAACCAATACATAGTATTGATTCCAAGACATAATATAAGGGTTTTAAAAAAAAACTAGTTCTGAAATCAGAGGATCTGAGTTTAAATCCTGCTTCTTTTACTCCCTGTGTGGACTTGGATAAGTTTCTGGGCATCGGTTTCCTCATCTGTAAAGTGATGGTTTGGCTTCTTTGGTCCTTTCTTACCAAGAGTGTGCTGAAGCCAACTCTTGCAAAACCAGGACAGTCAAACCCAAGACAGTTGTTAAATTTTTAGCAGAGCATTTACACCTCGGATATCAGGGCTTCATTTATTGTTTTGTTGATTGTCCTTCATAAGAGGTGATAAGATATAAGAATTGCTAATAATTCAGATTAAGTCTGCTATGTGTTTTGGGGAAGGTTAGTTGTTAAACATTTACCTGCTTACAGCTCTAAATTTATTATCCAAAAATCTCTTCCATTAATAATCTTTCTCTACTTCCTGTTATGTGGATATTCCCTGGTGGTGATTGTGTTCAGGTTTTCCACTATGGACCCAGAAGAATTATAGAGCACTAACGAATTACTGCTCTCTCGCTTCTGCTATATGTTTAAACAATTGAGAAACCTGGAGATAATAAAAAAGTAAGGCTGTTGATCATTGGGCTTCAACAAAAGAATGTCATTGTTGTTAATTGTTACATATTTTAGCCTTCTTACAACCATCACATGCCTCTCCATTACCTTTGAGTGTACTGAATTTTAATTCTTTAGAGAATGTTGTATTTAACGACTAGGGAAGCCTTTTAAAAATACCTATATTTAGAGGGAGCTGGGTAGTTCAGTGGATTGAGAGCCAGGCATAGAGATAGGAGATCCTAGGTTCAAATCTGGCCTCAGACACTTCCCAGATGTGTGACCCTGGGCAAGTCACTTAACCCCCATTGCCTAGCCCTTACCACTCTTCTGCCTTGGAACCAATACACAGAATTGATTCCAAGATGGAAGGTAAGGTTTTTTTTTTAATACCTATATTTATAAAGAAAACAATCCTAGCACATCTATGTTTCCCATGTCACTAAACAATTCCTCATCTCTTTATTTTTCTTGGGTTGGATATGTAACACATATATGGTGGGCCTTCCCCACTTCAACCTCCAGACTAGTTCATTAACCCCAACCTCCCCTTATACTGACAAGTCTGAATTCCTAGAAAAGGGCTATCACCTCACAGTTCTATTCAAATTCTCTCAATAATATTATTGGGGGAGAATACACATTCCCTACCTACCGCTATAGTTTTCAAATCCCCTCTGCCCCTGTGTGATTCCCATTCCCACTAAACCAGTCACTCACAATGAGAACTTTACATCTTAAGCATAACCACTTACTTAATAATAAGACTAAAACAGTAATAATCAATAAATCTCTCAAGAAAAATACATTCTAGCTGGAGAGATAGTGTGTAAATAATTAGGAACATAGATCTATGTGTCTGTATGCATGCACACATATATACAGAGAAAAAAAGAAAGTGAGAGAATAAATGCCATTAATCTAAAAGGGGCGTTAGCAGCTAGGGGACTCCTGCAGAAGGTAAGTCTTTGAGAAAGCCAGGAAAGCTGAGAGACAGTGGCAAGATGGCAAGCTGTCCCGTGCATGGGAGATTGTCATTGTACAGACATGAGGATGAGAGATGGATTGATATACTTAAGAAACTGCAATTATACCAATGGGGCTGAATCACAGAGTGGATAGAGGGAAGTAAGTTTTAAGAAAGGTAGAGTGGTAGGAGGGGACAGATTATGTCAAAAGCTTTAACGGTGTAAAAATGGAGATTTGAACCCCAGACTTCAATTCCCAGAAATCCTTGGCCACTTCCTAGAATGCTTTGTAACCTCACCTGAATTCCCACCTGGGCTGAGAACAGAAATTGTATTTAGGCGACTCTCGCCTACTTTGGGTCTCCCTCTCAGCTTCCACTTCTAGGGACACGCATCTCCCAAGATGTAGTAAGTGAAATTGAATGGGCCTTTCGGCCCTCCTAGCCATGTGCTTTCTTATTTTGTATTTTCTTTATTTCTTAATCTTTAATAAACCCCATAAAAATATAATGCTTTTAGCAAAGGAACTAATTTCAATTGCTACAGTTTATGGCAACCACCAGATTAGATGAGAACTTCTCAAATTTTTTAGGCTAGATAATGATTTCTAAGCCACGTTTCTCCAAGATGCTCTTTTAGAAAACCATCTTGATCAGCTCCTGCTGGCAGCCATCCGCTTCAGACTTTCTTGATTCAATATCGCTCACCTGGTCCCAGCCCTTCCGGCTGGCTACTGTTGCCTATAATGTGGACCTGTTTGATTCAGATCACTCACCTGGTCCCGGCCCTGCCCACCCTGGCTGCCCACTCTTGCTCTGGCTCCTGCTCCTGGTCTCTCTCTTGCTCACCTGGTCCAGCTGATCCCGGCCCAGCAACCCTGGCCTCAGAGCAGATTGCTCATCACCCCAGGCCCAAGACTCACTTCTAACAGCTGGTAAAAAATGGGGATGTTTTTTCCTTAGGCTACAATTAGCCTCCACATGGACTGGGGGCAGGGGAATCACAGGGAGGGAAAAAGAAGGAAAGAAGAAAAAGACTTTTCTGAACAGGAACTTAAAGCATGGCTACTTTAAAAGGATATCTTTTGACTATATTGATTCTTTCATTTATATCACCTGAGTGCCAGGGAAAAAAATCAGCTCCCTGCAACTCTTTAGCTAAATTTGGGGAGGCAGTTGGGTGGCTCAGTGAATTGAGAGCCAGGCCTAGAGACTGGAGGTCTTTGGTTGAAATTTGGCCTCAGACACTTCCTGGCAGTGTGGCCCTGGACAGGTCATTTAACCCCCATTACCTAACCATTACCAATCTTCTGCCTTCTGACAATAGGCATGTAAATGGATAAAAAAAACCCAAGGAACTTTAAAGAGACTGGAGGTTATATTTTTAAGGCATTTCAGACTCCAATGTTTTATATTAAAAATCTCTGTATTCTATTGCATTTGCTAATTGTTTTGTTTAAGGTTTAACTTTGTGATTTTAACTTCATTTATTACTGCATTCAATATTATTCTGTTACACTGAATCAGTTTAATGTACTGGGTTTTAACAACTGTTGCTTTTCCCCTATAACTATACTGAACAAACATTTTTGAGTAAGCCCATATAAAAATAGCTTTTCTATTTTTGACCTTGTAAATTGTCACCTAGAGGATAGATGGACTCCATCAGAAAATTGCTATAACAACCTTTGGAAAATTTAATGAGCTAAATATCTCACATCAATTTTAAGGGTTCTTTAGACACGTTTTTTAGAATTTTTTTCTTAACAATCTCTGGTCATTTTGCCTGCCCCTACCACGAGGTAAGGCCCATTCTAGTAGCTGAAGTAAAATACAATTATAACCCCCAACCTTCCACATTTATAAAAAATGTGAATGGAAGCTGGGCAGTTAATCCCAGGGCATGTACCCCTAGAAGCCTCCCAAAGGAAAAAATGGGAGCATCTCTCATTTATACTCTTCAGCTCATTTTACTTCCACCAGAATGATATCTAGAATTCTTGATGTTCAAAACCCAAAATAAGTTTTACTTTGTTTAAAAATATGTTTACCTATGTTGAAAGATTTGCCATGATTGTAAAAAATTGTGACAAAAATCCATCAGTTCATAGGCTTTTTAAAATGCCATACAGCAACTTATGTGAAAAAAATGATAGTGGTTTGTTATTGTAATTAACTGGATTATTGAGAATTTGGGGGATATTGATAACTACATATTTGTACTACTGTTCTTTATATAAAAAAATGTTGAAACCTTGTGAAATTCATTTGCCTTGTACTCACAGTGGATCATGGCCAGGCATGAAGAGGAAATGGATCTCATTTTTGGTGAGAAAGCCTTGTATTTTATATTTTCTTAGCTGACACAGTGTGTCAATGGTTATAAGCTATATTTTTGAATTTTTAAAACTCTTTTATTATTATATTTTTCTTGCATATGCAATATACTATTTCAATTTTTTATTTTTTTCTCTCCTTTTTATATTTGAAGCACATGTCACCAGCATTAAGATTTTCTTTAACTTTTTAATGTAATATAAGTTTAAAATACATTTACTATAATGTCAATACATACCCCAAGAGCTTGAGACTATAAAAATGATGCCACAAATTGTTTTTAAAAAATTATGGAACTTTGCTTAATGGCTCTGCCTGATACCAGGACAAGATATACAAGAAAGAGCCATTTCACAGGGCCAATGAAACACAAAGCTAAACCTGATTAGTGCCACAAAGAACATGCAGGATATATTAGTGTGAAGACTCAAGGTTGCAAAACATACATTAAGACGTTGGCCTGCCTTGTATCCACACTCACTCTGAAAATACTTACAGATGAGTATCCCCAAACCTTGGCTCCTACCTGGTTCCTATAATCTGGTCCCTTTTTCTGTCTTTCATAGTGTGGTAACTTTCTGTAGTCCTGGCTACTGCCTGGGTTAATGCATCATTTCTTAGATCATTTTAATTGGGCCCTGATTCAAGGACCTGTTATAGATTTATTTTTCCTTTACTTGGAATTTTTACACATAAGACTTTGATAGTCTATATTATCATCCAGAAATTTTCTTTTTTATTTGGTTTTTTCTGATGTCTTTTTAATTTCTCTTGCCAATAGATTCATATACCTCATAACTCAGCCATGCATCCCTAAGTGATCCTGTGCTTTTCAATCACCCTCTTCATGGGGAACTGCAAAAATATTATTATTTTAAATTGCAAAGTTTAAATTCCTTTTGAGAAGAATTTTAGGTTAAGAAACATGATACCTCTCTGAATCCAGAAACTAAACTGTTTGGAGAAGACACCATGAAGATGCCTCCAGACCACAAGCTTCACGAGAAGATCAAGAATGAACTTTGGGTGTGGTTGATTGAACATTTATTTGTATGCATATTTTCATGCCAAAGGGTACTGCCCCCTAACTGGCTTTTTGTCAATGCATCTAACAATTATTGGTTTTGTTCTTTTTTCCTCTTATCCTCAAATTATTGTAATCCTTAAGTTGATTATGTTTTCATGATCCTTTGGGGGAAAATCTTTTCCCAAACGATCAAATGGAGGAATGTAAAAATGGAGATTTGAACCCTAGACTTCAATTCCCAGAAGTCCTTGGCCACTTCCCAGAATGCTTTGTAACCTCACCTGAATTCCCACCTTGGCCAAGAACAGAAATTGTATTTAGGCTGACTCTCCACCTACTTCAGGTCTCCCTCTCGGTTCTGCTTCTAGGGACACACGTCTCCCAAGATGTAGTAAGTGAAATTGAATGGGTCTTTCGGTCCTCCTAGACATGTGCTTTCTTATTTTGTATTTTCTTTATTTCTTAATCTTTAATAAACCGCATAAAAATATAATACTTATAGCAGAGAAACTAATTTTAACTGCTACAAAGGCCAGAGGAAAGACTTTATATTTGATCCTAGGGGCAATGAGAAGCCATTGAACTTCATTGAACAGAGGTGGCAATGCCCAATCTATATTAGGAAAGAAAATCACCTTTGTAGCTAAATGGAGGGTGGCCTGGAGAAAAGAGCAGGAAACTAGTTAGAAAACTATGACAGAAGTCCAAGTGAGAGACAACAAGGTCCTGAACAAGGTGTGAGGCTGTGTGAGTGAAGATAAAGAGATGTAGATGAGAAATACTGTGAAAGTGGAAACCACAAGATTTGGCGGAGGATTCAATATATGATGTGCATAAACCTGAGATGTCAAGGATGATATCCTGAGTGCCTGAGAGGATTATTATGTCCTCTACTGTAATAGAAAAGTTTGGACTTTGTAGAAAAGATAACGCATTCTGTTTTAGACATGTTGATTTTAGGAAGTCCACAGGATATCCAGGTCTAAATGTCCAAGAGACAGTTGGGGATGTATGATTATAGCTCAGCTGAGAATAGAACTAGACATATAGAGATCTGGAATCATGTACATAAATAATTGAACTCATGGGGCCTGATGAGATTACAAGTTAAATTGAATAAAGCAGAAAGACAAAGGGACCGAGGACTGAGCATTGGGGGACACGCAATTGTGAGGACATGACATTGATGAAGGAACAGCAAAGGAGACAAAAGTCTCCAGTCTGGCCAAGTTAGGAGAATAAGGAGAGGACAGAATCACAAAAAAACTGAAGAAGAGAGAATATGCAAAAGGTGAAGGTAATTAACATTGCAGAGAATCAGTTAGAATCAGGATTGAGGGGGAAAAGACACTAGATTTGGCAACAGAGAATAATAATAAATTTGGAGGAAGAAGTTTAATGATGTAAAAATTTAGAAGCAAGATTTCAGAAAAGGAAGGAAGAAGAGTGGAGGCTCTGGTTGTAGATGGTTTTCTCAACTAATTTATACATGGAAGGAAACAAATATAAAATAATATGTAGTGAAGATGATTGGATACCTTGAGAAATATTTTTAAGGATGTCGAAAATATGGGAATGTTTCTGATTTATGAATGCTGAAGACAAAACAAGTTAAAAACTCAGTCAAGGTCAAGGTTCAAACACCATCTAATCTTCATGCCATGCTTTTCTGGACCAAGCCTGAATCAAATCATTCCAGTTATTCAGGATCAAAATTAAAACAAAATGAAATACTTTTAGACCATGTGACATTTAACAAAAGAAATTTACTTAATAAGAATATGAAAAGAATATGTAGCAACATAGCATTAATTCAATTGGATACAGCTCTTCTTATCCCTGAAGAAAGATATATTAGTGCAACTTCTGCAATAGTAGAAAGCCAGAGAAACACCAACTATTTGCACAATGGATTTTAATGCCTTATGCACCTGGAAAGCAATGTCAACAATCTTAGTCATGGTTCACTAGACCAATTAATCTTTGAGAATCATTTCATTGCTTTGTTAGGGGACATGTAATCTATGTAGTAGAGGCTTTACATTCCTACCATTCCTTCTTTCTTTGTTTTTTAACCTTAACCTTCCATCTTATAATCAATACTGTATACTGGTTCCATATCTGTATATGGTTTTGATTTCTTTATCAAAAAATTACCTGTTCATATCTTTTGCCCACAAATTAGTTGGGAGATGGCTATTGAATAAAATTCTAAAGGATTTCATGGGTAGCATCATTTCAAGAATTCTATTTACTTTGGATATTAGGATATACCTATATATCTAATTCAGATAATCCTGATGCTTCTTTTGATCACTAGTGTCCTATTTCCTCTATTTTCTGATCAAAAGGTCAGTATATCTCCTAAGATATGGCAAAGCAAAGAAAGAGACCAAGATTGCTAGACCATGAGATTGACCTTGTCAAATTGTCTTTTCTCTTAGTATTATTTGTTTTATCATAAAAATGAAGATGAGTAAATATATCTGAAACCTCTCATCTAAGAGACCAAAAACAAATGTGAAACTCTACAGATTCCCTGTAGGGCACGTGCTTTTTAAAAGCATTATATGTACACATAAATGACTTGTGATTTTCTCTGGCAACAATCTGATCAAATATTTCCTCTCATCAAAACACAAAGGTAATAAATCTCGACATAAACTTTCATATATGTGTGGGTGTGCATTTTTTCCAACCCTTTGCAATTGAACCGAGCTCAGGGACATTGAAGGTTGAGGATCTGACAGTTCCATATTGATATAAAATAAGGAGATAATTTGCAGCATTTTTAGGAGGAAGATGCTATGTCTAGAAAACCAGAAACTGAGGAAACTCTTCCCTGGAGGTCTCCCCACTGAGAGAATGGGCAGCAAAGGAGAGAATGGACCAATAAAAAAAAATTCAGTGAGAACTGTTTATTCTATTGTTTCTATCTTTGTTATTTTATTTCTTTTTTAAACAATTCTACACCCTTAGCCCGTTCCACTGCCTTCTCTCAAGTACCACATACTCTTCTGAGACATGGAAGCTGGTAAGAGGAAATTAAATGAGAGTCTTTTCTTTTACTCTATTCCTTCCAAATCTTCTCTACCTTAGACTTCACATGCTAATGAATCTTTCATTGCTATAATTTAGTGATTAAAAGCAAGCCAATCTGAATTAAGAATTGGACTGAAGCATTCCACTAGTGGTCTTTCTAAGCTTTGTAGTAACTCCAGGTACTTAATGAATATTAACCATCAACAAAGACCAATGATTCTCTGTCCTATAGTCTCTAGTCAGTTTTCATTAGGAAATAATCAGACCTACATTTATTATACTTTGTAATACCAAAGAGCTTCCAGGATGTGATTTCAGAAGTTAGAAGCTAGAAATCATTTTTGCTATATTAATTTACTATCATGTGGTAAAGACCAGAGGTCTTTACCCCTAGCCACCAGTAGGTATTATGGAAGGTTTTCTTTCCTTTATAAAACTTCCATGTCTGAAGGATGCTTAACAGAACTCTCCTTTTAAGATAACACATCTTATCTGGTTTACCTTGATCATATTTTCTATGAATAATCAGTTTCTTATACAGTCACAGTTAAGAAACATCTGTTATTTTGACTGTGAATTTGTTAAAACTGTTACTGTTTCTCTGTGACAGGAATTTATCAGTGAATATTAATCCACATACAAGTGCATGCATGCACACACACACACACACACACACACACACACACACACACACACAAACTCTCTGAACCAAAAAGAGTTTATTAAGGTTCGCACATTTTCCTGCCTTTGTAAAAGTCTGACAAATATGATCTTTTATCTGGGGACACATTTATGGAAATATTCATGGAAAAAAAGCCATCTGAGTAGAAGAAAGAGTTCCAACAAGCAAAGGTGTGTGAGGATAAATAAATAAGATGCTGTGGGAATAGGCATTAAGGCAGGGTAATTAGACCAGGCCTCTTTTGCCAAGAGAAAGAGAAAGAAATAGGTAGAAAATGCTATAAGGCTTGGTAAATATATAGCCCCTGATGCCTACAGGATCCTACCAACCCTTGTGATAAGCTTTATTTGACCTACTAATGTATTTGTAAGAGGCTCAGGCTCCCTTTGTCCAGCCCAGTATAAACCACAGAGTCCCTGAGATCTTCAGGCCATATGGAATCAAGCCATTGGTCTAGATAGAGCTAACCTTCTGTGAAGATTCATTTCCTTGAGCTAGACAAAACATGGAGACCCAACAGACAGTGAAAGATAGGTGTAAATGTCTTCTTATAACCCTCCTGCAAGCATGAATGCATCCAAATGGCTTATATGTCTTTCAATAAATTTTGCAGTTAGATCAATTTAGAGTGAAGGCTTGACTATTTTCCTTTAATCAATCAATAAGCATCTCTTATATGCCAAGAACTGTCCTTGGTACTGAGGAAATAAAGGCAAAAAAAAAAAGCCGAATCTCAAAGCTGAGTTGCACAGGTAGAAAGACAATAGAAGGTAGCACAACAATCAAGGAAAGTCAGTACTTACAGAGTACATATTGTAAATTTAATTGGATAATGCAATTAGGATCAGGTAAGTGGTACAGGGGATATAGAGGTGGGTCCAGAATCAGGAAGACCTGAATTCAAATCTGGTTTCAGACAACATACTAGCTTTATGACTTTGGACAACTCGCTTAACCTCTTCTTGATTCCATTTCTTCTTGACAGTAATAGCATCTATTTCTCAGGTTTCTTGTGTGGATCAAATGAGATATTTGTAAAAAGCACCTAACACAGGGCAGGGCAGCTAGGTGGCTCATTGAATTGAGAGCCAGGCCTAGAGAAGGGAGGTCATGGGTTGAAATCTAGCCTCAGACACTTCTTTGCTGTGTGATCCTGGGCAAGTCACTTATCCCCCATTGCCCAGCCCTTACTGCTCTTCAGTATTGATTCTAAGATAGAAGGCAAGAGTTATTTTTTTTAATACGTTCAGTAGCAGTAAGTAATAGTATGGTGTAGTGGACAGAACCCAGGACCTCATGTTAGAAAAACTTAGGTTCAAATCCTGCCTCAGATAGTTTTACAAGTTACAATACCCCCAGTGCCTATATGTGCCTCAGTTTACTCATCCATAAAATGGGGGCTGGAAAGAGGAATTAGGCTCCTTGGCCTCTAAGGTCATATTCTATCTCTAAATCTATTATATTAAAGTTGAAAGAAAGTATATTCTGAAAGGGAAAGTTTATCTTGAATGTGATTTTTAACCTCTGAGTGATGAGTGAGATAATGGTCATTCACATTTATATTATGCTTTAATATTTTTCCAAAGTGTAATAACTACATGAAGTAGGTTAAGAATTATTATCCCAATCTTAAATAGAAAGAAAGTAAGGCTTGGAAAGTTTATGTGGCTTGCCCATGGTCATACAGATCATAAATTTCAGAGTTGGAATGCAAATCTAGTTCTTCCCTAAATCTAAATCCAGGGCTCTCTCCACTACACAATGCTATGTTTCATCAGGGTACCACCATCCCGATTAGTAGTTAAAGTTGACTGGAAATAGAGGTCACAGAATCCAAGGAAATCAAGGCATGGTGAGGACAGATTGTCTGAAAGGTTGTCAACACAGATGTCTCTCAGAAGATGATGATGAGGGAAAGGTAGAGAGGAATACTGTGCCAGAGGGAGAGTTAACTAGATGATATGAACTTCCCAAATGGGCTTGTTGAGTTCTGGTAGCAGAACAAGACTCTGGAAGTGTTCATGGGGAGCAAGGGTTGGGGGGAAACAAGAAGCATTCCATCTCAAAGACTTGGGAGCAAAACTGAGTGGGAGAAGTGGCCAGAAATACAGAGGATGGCCAGAATGAGGAATCTTTAGGGGAGAGGCAGGTTTCAGCTCATGTAAGAGGGTAGGATGGGCACATAGTAGGAAAAAGATATCAATGATAAGAAGCCCAATGGAAAGAGCAAACTGAGGAATAATAGGAACTGAGGAAGGAGTAGTGCTTGGGTCAAAATGGATAAGTATTGGGGAAGAAACAGTGGGAAGGTATCTCTATTTAAGGCAAATACTTCCTATGAAAATAGAAATTTATCGTCTATAAAGTGCTTTACAAACGGCATACACACAATCTTCATAATAACCCTGTGAGATAGGTGCTATTATCATATCCATTTTACAACCTGAGGCAGAGAGAAGTCATAGGACCAGCCCAGAGTTGCATAGCTAATAAGTATCTGATGCAGGGTTTGAATTCCTGTGTTACTGACTCCAAGTCACCTCTAGTACAAGGGCTTCCTGATCCCTTTCCAGGGCTATTCTCCCACCTTTGGTGTCCACCTTTAACTCTACTCTCACCTGTGCCTCCCAAGGAGCTGTACCATACACAGCAGCCACACCTAGATAAATCATCTTGGCAGATGGACTAAGCCAGGTTGAGAGCAACTGGCAGGCCACAAACCCATTGGTGAGTTAGGAGGATGTCTACCCAAAGCATGTGAAGTCTTACCTAAATGGAATGAGTATTTGAGAACTATTTGTTCCAAAGGTCATGAAGATGACTGAAGTAGATGCTATTAAGCACTTAGAGCTTGGTTAGACATCAAAGATGCCAAAGTCATCCACTATATCCTGGGCCATTGCCAGTTGTCTTGACTTTTGTCTGCCCCTGGACTTAGATGACTGGAAGAGAGTGAAGTTAACAACTTTGGTAATTCTGCCTCACTTAAATTCAATTTTCATGCAAATCAAGATGCTGTCCCATCATGTCCTTGGTCTTCTTCAGAAATGATGGTCAAACAATAAAACTTTACTCTAACTCCTATAAGATGGGAGAAATCCTTGGTTTCAGCCTCCATTGCTCTTTTGATATCTCACTTCCTCCTCCAACCCAAATGACTTACCATTTTACTTTTACTTACCTGATACAAGTCTATGTGGCTGCCTTCAGCAACTGTAATTTTTTGTGAAAATAAAACTCATTTTCAACTTCCTAATAGCCTCTCTCTCTCTCTCTCTTGTGAAATAAATTTCCATTCTCCTATCCCTAGACCCAAGATGGCATAGGGGAAAAAGCAAAGTCTAAACATTTGGAGATCTCAGGTTCAAGTCCCTACTCTGTCACTCTAGGCCTCAGTTTTCTCATCTATAAAATGAGAGAGTTGGACTAGATAATTTTAATGGTCCTTCCAGCTCTAAGTCTATGATTTTCATACACAGGTGTTGCTCTCTTCCTGCATAGCTACTTCCGTGGAGTAGTAAACCAGTTGTTTAATCACTTTGCTTTTCTCTGACTTCAAGTAATGAAATGCTGCACTCTCTGAAATAATTTCCTGACTATTTGCTAAGATTCATCTCTGACATTTCATTAAATATGATCATTTAACTGTACAAGTACAAATGCATTTTTAATTTAGCTTACTGCAGATATTACAGATGTGGGGAAATGAATTGTATTGCTCTAGGACAAATATATCATTCACATATGCATGCCACAAAAGAACAAATTATTAAAAATTACTGAAACTTCCATGAAGATTTATATTTAACTTTTCCATTTTCAATCTCCAGGCCCCTGTGAAAACATAGACCATGTCATTTTATCAGCTGTGATACTTTGAAGAATACTAGGGTAATTTCATTAGGAGATCTCAATCAGTATTCCTGACCTCCTTTACCTTTGGCGTGCTACACAAAGTGGCTAAAGAAAGAATGGATGATGGGGTTTGAAGTTTTTATATTAGTGGTCTTTTAACCACAGGAACACTACTTGCCTTCCTAATAAAGTAGAACTTACCTAGCCTTTAATGCTCTGGATCCAAGTGTAAATCATACTAATGTCTTCCTTGCTAAATAATAAATCAGTAGTTAGTGTAAATGAAAAATTCTTAAATTTCTTCTCAATCTGTGTTATCACTGAAGTAAGAAAACTGGCTAATCAAAAGATGATGTCTTATTTCTTGGCCTGAGCCATTAACGTTGGAATTTATCAGTCATGAATTATTAACCATTATTACAAAGGCAAACAAGTGTTTTCACAGACATAGAGACTTTTATTCTTCCTGAAAGAAGCTAAGTTCTTTTCAAAGTTATCACAGTAAGTTTTCAAACAGAGCCTAGAAGAGGAACCTCAATAGCCAAAGATCAGAGAAGTATTAGAGCAATTAATTACCTGCATGAGTCAGTCAAAAATTGTAGGTCAGAAGTCAACTTTTTTTAAGTGCATCAATAAAACACTTTTTAAATACACAGATGGGAACAAGAAAAACTCAGAAAGGTTCACAAAGTGATTTTGTCACTACCTTGTTAAATGTAATCAATTGATCATTCAATCAAAAAACATTTATTAAACTCTTGCTATACTCCAGGCACTTTGCTGAGTATTGAGAATTTAAAGAAAGGATTGAAACCCAAAGGATTCCAAGAGACAGAACTGAAAACAGAGTTCATTCAAGGCATGGGTGAAAAGTGTCTTATTTCAATGGCAAACACTGAAAAATCAAAAAGAAAGATAAAGTGTTATGTTTGCCAGACAAATGCCCAGTACAGAATTTATAGAAGAAAGCAATATGCAAGAAGATTAGAAAGACAATATAGAGCCAGATTATGAGGAAGCCTAAATGCTAAATAGAGGCATTTTACATTTGATCTTAGAGGTAACAGAGCCACTGAGTTTATTAAGTAAAGATAAAGGGTGACATGATCAGACCAGCACTTAAAGAAAATCTCTTTGGAAACATTGTGAATTAGAGTAATGAGATACTTGAGGGAGAAAGATGATTTAGAAGGCAACAGTCAAGCAGGGGTGATAAGAGCCTGAACTATTGTTGTGGCCTTGGGAATGGAGAAGATGGTATGTATATAAGAGCAAAATATAGTAATGATTAGATATGTGGAGGGAATGAGAGTGAGTAGTTAAAAATGACACAAGTTTAAAATCTGTACAACTACAAGTATGACAGTGCTCTTTTTAGAAATAGAGAAGTTCAAAATAGGTAAAATGAGGAAGTTTAGGGGAATTAAATTGTTTTAGAAATATTGAGTTTGAGGTGCCTTTAGGACATCTAGTTTGAAATATCCATTCAGCAGTTGGTGGTGCAGGATTGGAGCTCAGGGGAGAAACATGGGGCAGTTATAGAGACCTGGGATTGTCTTCAAAGACATGCTAATTAAATCCAAAGGAGCTGATGAAGTCATTAAGTAATAAGTATAAAAGAAAAGAGAAGAGGACCCAAGGCAGAATTTTAGGGTACACTCATTCTTAGTGAGCTTGACATAAACAAAGATACCAAAGAGTAGTCAAAGAGGAGAATCAGGAAAGAACAGTGCCATGAACCAAAAAGAGAAAAGGGTGGTCAGTAGTGATAAAGACTGTAGACAAATCAAGAAGGATAAAGATTAAGAAGAGTCCATCATATTGGGTGATTAAAATGTTATTAGCTATTTTGGAGAGAGAATTTTAAGTTAAATAATAAGATCAGAAATCAGACAGTGGTGAATTAATAAGACAATGAAAAAGAAAGGTATTAATTTTAGGTGGCTTTTTCAAGGAATTTGGTTTAGAATGGAAGACTACAGTAGCAAGGATAATGGGATCCAAAAGCATTAGTTGTTTTAAGAACAAGAGATACTTGGAAGTATTCATAGGCACCAGGAAAGAAGTCAGTAGATAGAGAAAAGTAAAGATTAGTTGAAGGGAGAGGAGGGATGATAATGAGGACAATCTGCTAGAAAAGACATAAAAAATATGTGAAGGGATAAGGCCAAAGGTGCAGATGGACTGGTTGACCCTAGTGAGTAGAGCCACCTCTTCATGAGAGATTGAAACAACAAAAGAAATGTTGGGGGATGATGTTGAGGGAGTATAAAATGAAGAGATGGGCATTTTTTAATGAGTAAGAGAAAATAAAAGGAATCTTTTTCAAAGGTGGGGAAGGGATGCTATAGGGAGCTTGAGAAGAGAAGAGGTTTGGTACAACCATTGTGGAGAATGGAATAGAGATTCAGAAGTCCATGCCTTCATATACATTCCCCTTTTCTGTTCTTTGCATATTGAAATGTTTGTTTATTGACTATTGTTAGATAAGATCATAATAAAGAAAAATATTCTTAAAAGATGTATATCTCTTTCCCTTAACAAAATGTTGAATAAATTCAACAGCAATATCTCCCCCTAGAAAACACAATCAGGAAAGTCCTTTCAAAACTGAGATACTGGTAAAACCAGCAAAAGAAAAAGTAAATAGGATTTCTTTCAAGTTTGCTTTCTAGTGTTGATCAAACCAATTGTCTGGTTTCTTTTAATAGGTGAAAGTGGGTTAATATGTTCATCAATCCAAATTTTCTGTAATGGGAAAAATCAAAAATCATTACCTTAATCAATGTGTTGAGTGTGCTATTTTCTTTTTATAGTTCTGATTCTGGAAACTAAATAATTTCAGTAATTACCAAAATGTCTGAGGAAAGTGCATTGTATCACAGAATTTTACAACCTAAAGACCATCTAAACCTATAAATTGCTTTACAGATTAAGAAAGTGAGACCATAAAGATTAAGTAACTAGCCCAAGATCAAAAAACTAATTAGTGGTAACTTCTTCCTCTCCCCATTGTCAATCATGTGTTGAATCTCCAAAGTGCTTTTTTTTCAATCTGACCAATTCTGACAACCTTAGGTGGCAAGTAGGTGAAAATTATTGACTCCTTTCCACATAAGGGGAAATCAAACCTTAATTTATGTCCTCCTGAGTTGGGCCACCAAAAGAGTGCCTATTGATAACCTCACATTGAGTAAAGGGGATAGAAAAGAGTATCATTTTCATTTTTAGAAGTGCTGGATTTAGGGGGCAGCTGGGTAGCTCAGTGGATTGAGAGTCAGGCCTAGAGATGGGAGGTCCTAGGTTCAAATCTGGCCTCAGACACTTCCCAGCTGTGTGACCCTGGGCAAGTCACTTGACCCCCATTGCCTAGCCCTTACCACTCTTCTGCCTTGGAGCCAATACACAGTATTGACTCCAAGACGGAAGGTAAGGGTTTAAAAAAAAAAGTGCTGGATTTGGCTGCAATCCCTATTCTGAAACCTGTGTGACTTGGCAAATCAAGTCAGGGGTTCAATATTTTTTTCATCTATAAAATAAAGGTTTCCAGCTCTGCATCTACTATATGAAATAAAAAGAATTATGCAAACATAAGTGCCCTAGAAGCCTGGAAAAATAACCCCAGTGGCTTGGCACTAAGGAAAATTGCCCAGAAAAGCTTTGTGGAATGCTTAAAGGTCTGTGGCAACTTTAATTGTTAGCTGATAATGTTAAGCAATTTATTTAATGTATCATCAAGTTTTACCTAGGGTAGACATTTTAGAAACCTAATTTTTTTTAAGCAAAAGGGAGGCAGGAGAAAGTGAAAAAGGAGGGAGTAATAGAAGTGAAGGAGAAAGGCAGGAGAGGAAAGAGGAGGAGGAGGAGGAGGAAAAGAAGGAGGAGGAGGAAGGTGAGGAGGAGGAGGAGGAGGAAGAAGAAAAGAAGGAAAATGATATAGTAGAACAGTCCTGAAAATGATACCAATGTAAGCATAACATTTATCAGTTTATCTCTTATAAAATGAACTGGCTGTGATACTAAAGGCTTTGGTTAATTATGGTAGCAACAAGCTGGTTAGTTCAATCCTGATTCTTTGCCTTACTCAGGATATTTGAAATGTCATACAGAGTGATCATACTGCTTACTAAATGATTGCCATGGCTTCAGTCACTCAAATTTGATTTTGTTTCCTCTCTTCTGATAATCACATTGGTCTCTTTTCCAGTACCAAGCTGTGAAAAGAATGTTTCTAGGCATAGCACAGAAAAATGCAATAGTGGCTGTTTTCCCAAAGTTATTTTATTTTGTAGTGGTAGCAGAAGGATTGTCTTGCTACTTGACCAGGCAAATTATGCCAACTAGTAGGGACTTTAATTCATGTGCCCCAGGCTTATGCAATACCACTTCCATTTAAAAGTGTTATTGTTCTTCTCCAGCTATAACTGATGGTACTGAG
This sequence comes from Monodelphis domestica, assembly GCF_027887165.1. NCBI lineage: Eukaryota > Metazoa > Chordata > Mammalia > Didelphimorphia > Didelphidae > Monodelphis > Monodelphis domestica. Next base: position 200,028,798 of record NC_077229.1, on the reverse strand, counting down.
TGAGAATGGGTGCCTAGGAGGACACAACTGTCAGAGGATGTGGGAACAAGTGTTGGGGGTGGTTGGGGGGGAGGAATGGAGAGCATAAAGAGCCAAAGGTGTTATCTCAAAAATGAAATTTTGATTAGTAAAGATGCTGTATGTGTGGACCACGGGAATAACAGTGTCATTTATCAAAAATTTGGGGCCATAATCATTGCTAATTCAAAGAGATTTTGAATGCAGTGTGTCAAAACATTTAGAATAGAAAGGAGAACAATGTTAGATCTTTATGGCATTGCACACAGCTGAATGAAGAAAAGGATCAAGGGAACAACTCAACTATCCAAAAGCATTTATTTTCAGACATTTACTAGGATGCAAGTTTGCTTTTAAGTAAAAAATGGTAGTTCTTTGCAGAGTAACTTTAATTTGGAAAATAACCCAGCTGAACTGAATTATGTGCCATCTCTTGGCCATGCCTTTCCATCTCTCTTGCCCTTGCCCAGTCAGCACTTGGTGCTTGAAATACTGCCCCCCCCCATATCTCCATCTGTTGAAATCCTACCCATTCTTCAAGAGTCAGTTCAAATTCTACCTCCTCCACAAAGTCTTCTATGATGCCATAGCTGTGATTATTCATTTTGGAACCTGGAGCAGGTAAACTGGATAAAATGAGCCTTCAGTCAACCCTTTAAAAATAATGAAAGGCATTTATTAAGCAGGATTTAGTGGCACACACTTATAATACCTGTTACTAGAGAGAGACCGAGGATAGTAGATTACTTCAGCTTGGAAGTTCTGAGCCACACAGTAAAGCTAAAGTTAATTTGGTATCTTCACCAAGTCCAACAGTCATGATACTGTCTATAAAGAGACAAACCAGGCCAGGTCTGAAATCAAGAAGGTCAAAACTTCTGTGCTAACCAGAACGAGAACTGAACTTGTGAAAGGTCACTAAACTGCTATTCTGGAAAAGATAGGAAGAAAATGTCAAGGGAAAGGGGGAAGGGGAAAGGGGAAAGTAGGATTTATTAAGTACTTCATTAAATATATACTATTGGATTGTACTATATTCTACTGCATTGTTTTGTACTGTTTATATTATATTGTATTAGAATTAATTTTTCTGGAGAATGACTGTGTGTTTCCTGAACTGTCTTCCTAAGTTATATCTAATATCTTCTATAGTAACCTATTTTATAGTTTTAGCTTTTTGTTTCTTGTTCCATTTAGAATTTAATTTAAAGTCCTCTTGATCAGGTCAGTAAATCTCTTTCTAAATATGTTCTCAATTGTTATGTGAGATAGTCCCCATTGTATCAGTAGCCCATAATCTCAAAGTCATATATTATGGTCCTGAAAAGCAATTCCTTTTCTAATTAATACCACCTATTGAGCTGGCTCTTCATTTCTAATATGCTTCTTTTTCTTCTTTGTAATTTTCCCCAATTATCAGGAATGTCATTTTTTATCCCTCTCTCTTACCTCTCTCCCACTAGGAGGGAGGGGATGAAAAGTAAAATTCATAAAAATATTCAGTTAAGCAAAATAAATTCTCATATTGGCAATGTCCAAAAAAAGTGTCATTTTGCATATTAGTCCATTATCTCTTTGTTAGACAAACAGCATTCTTTATCATGAGTCCTCTGCAGTCGATCAGTTCTTAAGTCTTTCAAAATTGTATATTCTTATGATGTTGATATCATATGTAGAAATATTTTTGAGACCTAATTAGGAATATCTAAAAATATGTGACTGTCCATCTTCTCTACAAGTAGATGAGCTATTTTCAATATTCCCTAAAAATAGACCATTTGATCCCCTAAGATGGATATATATTTTGGTTTTGTTTTCTTTATGCTAGCCTAAGAAATGCCTTGGCAAAACTGTAAGGAAGTAGTTTGTCTTCATGTTCTGTGTCTTCCCTTTCTTTGTTCTTTATAATCTCATGAGCCTGTCCTTTCTAGACTTTTTTTTAAGACAAAAAAAGGAAATGAATGCAAAGAAGGTTAAAGAAAGAGAACCAAAGATAGAAAGACAAAATAGGGCACATAAAGAAGGATAGGAGGCAGAAACACTAAAGTAAGAATGCAGTTATGATACTACATCAAATATAGTTGGAACTTAACAAATAATAGGATCCTCTGCTTCCTCCCTGAAACTCACTAAAATCTCCTGGTGTTTTTCACAGGTCTTACTTCTCTGGTCATTCAGTTGGTTAAAGAGCTCTTGGGCCTGATCTAAGATGGCAAGAGGCTGGATGTATATACACACCCATATACACATACACATGCATATGCACATATTTATACACACACATACAAATATGTATATATTATTTTTTAGAAAAGTTTATTTCCCTTAGTTTTTTCTTCCTTGTTTCATCCATAGTCTAGAGAACACTTTTGGGTCAATTTGTTCATCATTGTTCTCTAGAGACAAGGATATAAAGGAATACTACAAAACAGTATTCTCTGTTCCTTAAATAATGTCATGAATCAAATATTCTCTAGGGAGAGGTCAATTTTTGATAATTCAGAGGAAAAAAAAATTCTTCCTCTGATCCAGGGCAATGAAGTTAGAAGAATCTTCTACAACAACAGAGAAAAGACCTGGAGAAAAAAAGTGAGAAAAAAATGTGCTTCCGATGATCTGAGTTGGATACCTAATAAAATGGAAAAGAAAAATAATTGCTAGGAAGTTAAGTTTATCCAATAAATGTTTCAAACTTCAGCTTATACTAAGAGATGCTGAAGGCAGAGATGCCATCCAATAATAATGCTTTGCCTGGGAAGGTAAGTCTCGGTCATTTTTCTACAGTCAGACGGGCCACATCTGATTTCCTGTGACAGACAGTGCTGAGGAATTGCTCTAATCACTCTGCTAAGCCCTGTACTTTGTGCCAGCAAAGGAATGATGCAGTAACTGGATTCAGAGGCTGGCCACCCCTCAACCTGACATCTCTGACAGTGATGCATTCCACTTAATAGGAAGGTTATTTAGAGTTGTTGAGGTTCAACAAGGGAGACATGGAAAAGAGTCCAACAAGGGTCTCAAAATTGGCTACAGATCAGGGCCTCCTCATTAAAGGGCTCAGGAGTTTCTATTTGCAGGTTGACTTGCTATGATGATCAGTTAGTGAAAAATGATAACAGCAAGAAGCACAAAAACATGTCATCTAGAATTGTAGCTGCAGATTTTGTACTTCCCAAGAGGACTGAGCAATTACAGTGGCATGTCATCAAAACTCTCCATGTCAACAAAATAACACCCTCACTCTAAACAAAATAACAGGCAGATCTGCTTAAAGCAAGGGGGCAGGAACTTTCCTTCTAAATGTAAACTCTCAAGATGCCAACTTGGTTTAGAGGAATAGGCAGCAGTGAAAAATTTCATTCCGGTCTGATTCTTCCTGGGTCATTTTTTTCCCTTTGCTATTCAAGAAAACTTGAATCCTCACTATTTAGTCCTTAACACAATTAATAATATACCCTAATAGTAAAAAAAAGCTTCTCCAATGTTAGACATTTTTATAGTGATCAAAGTGATATGTTCTGTCTTTCAACAACTCATACTTAATATTCGTCAAAAAAAGGGGGAGGTAGAAAGGGAAATTGGGGGGAGGGGGAAAAAGTACATCAGATCCCATGAACTATTCTGAAAATTCTTATGTAGTTCATTGTCCTGGATCTGGTTTATGAGAGACATGCGACTTAGTGCTGTGTGGGATTTAGCTACTCGTGTCATTGACCTCTAAATCATTTTATTAGCATGAATCCAAGGGAATTTTCATTGCAATCTATTATACAACTCATCCTGATACAATAAGCATAAAAATACTGAACAAATTTCCTTCTGGGAAAGAACCAAAATAACTGACATTTCTATCTACTCCATGGGTTACTTCAACATAGGATAACGTTTCATTCATTTATATGCTACTAAATGTAGAATTTATGAAAGTCTGGGAAATGATTGCTATACAAGTTTTCCTTTAAAAATTAAAAGATGAATTATAAGCAGAATACTTAAAACATTTTGAGAAAGAAAGTACCTTCAAATATTTGGGAAATATTCAAGTATATATAATTGATATGCTAATTATAAACTAACCTTATCTATTCATTAAAGTAACTCCTCTAAAGGCCTCTACTAGGTGATACTTCATTAGCCTATTTTAAGTTACTATATATGTCACTGAAAGTAATAAAACTACATTTCTTTTCAAGTATTCTATATTTTAGATTTTTTTCAGTAATTTAAGAAGGCCATCATCTCAGTTTGTATAAATTGTTGTAAGTTATACAAACATAACAATATCCTTGTATATTGAGTGCCTAGAAAGTCATAAAGAGTTGAGTCATAATTACTTGGGTTCAAGTCTCTCCCATCAAACATTCTATTGCAGGGTGATGCATAAATGTAGATTTTGAACATTTGACTTCACTCCCCAGAAGTCCTAGTATTTCCCAAAATTCCCTATAATCTCTCCTGCATCTCCATGTTGGCAAGATCACATTATTGGTATTTAACTGGCAGTAACACCTCCCACACACTCTCTTTGGGCATGATACAGCAATCAGCAGTGATGGTGGTGAGTGAGGATTTTGAAAATGGCTAACTAGCCATGGGCACATGGTTTTTATTTTGTATCCTCTTTATTCCTTGATTTCTAATGATCATTTAATAAACCTCATAAAATATAATATTTTATTATTAAGATATAATTTTAATTTTTACAGTGACCATGGAAAATTTTCCTATCCTTGGAGAGCAGTTACCAAACTGAATTCATAGAGAAAATCTCCTCAAACCGTGTTCTCTACAGCAATGAAGTCACAGATCAAGACTAAAATGTAAAGAATCTTAAAGGTAGAAAGGCTCTTAGAGGTCATCTGGTCCAATTCCTACATTTTATAGATTAGAACCAAGATTAAAAATCCAGGCCTCCTGATCACTAAATACTTAGAAATTTTCTCTCCTTTCCTCTTCTAACCTGGCTATTTCAAATTTCCATTTCAGGTATTACAAAACCATCCTTTCCTTTGTTTCTAGCAAGCCATTTTTTATTGCTTTTACTGCAGGCAAAACATATTAGATTATTAACATGGAGCTACTGCTTTCTTTGTTTCCCTTTTTGTTGCATAAACACTGCAAATAGCTTTAGCAAAATCTACACATCACCATCAGTTATTGCACACTAGAGCCAAAAGGATTTATAGGCTTCATTAACAATCACTATATGTTAAGAATCAAATTTTTTAAATGATCATCAAAATCAACTATTTGGTTGGTTAAGAATATAAAGTCTACCATGACATGATTTTAAGGATAAGGACCTATTATGATTTAGTCTGAATGGAGAGAACTCCCGAGCAGTTAAAACAGAGCTAGATTCAAATTCTGAACTCAGTGTTTGCTAGCTATCTGTAAATTCCTATCCCACTGAGATACCACTGCCTCAATTGAAGGATGTAAATGGAGCTACTAATCCTTACATTACCTACTTCATCAATGTTGTAAGGAGAGTATTTTGTAAAACTTCAAACATTATAAATACAAATTATCAGTATTTTTTTCTAGATTTGGTTTTGGTCTCTTAATTCATATTATCCTTCTACTTGGGGGCAAACCAAACTCAGATCAGTAGTTTTGGGTCAATCCTGGAAGAAAATAAGATAATCACAGTTCATTCAAGAGTTAACAAAAGGAGGGCAGTTGGGTAGCTTAGTGGATTGAGAGCCAGGCCTAGAGACAGGTGGTCCTGTGTTCAAATTTGGCCTCAGATACTTCCCAGCTGTGTGACCCTGGGCAAGTCTCTCGACCCCCATTGCCTAACCCTTACCACTCTTCTGCCTTGGAACCAATGCATGATATTGATTCCAAGACAGAGGTAAGGGTTTAATTAAAAAAACAAAAGGAGATTTGTTTATCTATAGCATGAGAAAGCTATTCATTAGGGACAGGCATTAAAAACCTCTGGACTTGACTTAGTTGAGTTCACATACCTATCTTCTAGCAATATTAAGGTGATCTCATTGCACCTGCTAGATATGAAGATTCCTCTCTAGGCAAATTGCTCTGCCAGTCTCAAGGTGATTGGCTTTTCACATATGACTGGACACTTGACATTTGGGCTTTGATCTCTGCTGCCATCTTCTAGGCTCTTCTCTTAAATGCCACCCACTTTCCAACTCAGGTCCATTTTGCTAGAGGATAAGGTCTAGAACCTTTTCCTGAGCCAATATCTCTTTAGTCTTAGCCACCACACACAGCTAATGAAAGCCCTACCCAAGGACCACAGGTGAAGATTCCATCTTTTCTTTCAAGAGGCAATATGGTATAATGTATCTAGGAATGGTATTGGAATGAAGAAGCCTAGATTCAAATCCTGCCTCTGATATTTATTAGCGGTGTGACTATGGGCAAGTCATTAACTTCTATAAGCCTCAATTTTCTCATCTCTAAGATAATCCCTAAGGTCTCTTTAAACTCTAAACTGATGATCCCTGTGTCTGGGGAAAGATCAATCATCTGTTGCAGGCAACTACATAATTTTGACATTCCCCAGATCCTCTCTGGTTTAGCATAGAAATAAACTTGAGCCAAAACAAAAGGGAAATGAAGGAGGCAAGGTCATTTTCTCCACCCATAGGCATTCCCGTCAACCAAAACCCAATAGCTGCAGAATGTGGTTTGACCATTAAAACTTGCCTGTCTTCCCGTACAATTAGGGGGACAATCTATTATCTGAACAATAATATTTATGAAGAAGTCACTTTTATGCCACTGTGTTAAAGGACTTTAATCACACTAAGGCATTTAGGGACTCTAGCCCATTTAGAGATACTCATAGCCTAGCAGAGTCTAAGATCAGTCTCATCCTCTAAGACCACTCCAACTCTTTACAAGATGGTAAAAGAGACACTGAGTAATAGTGCAAGAGTTCAAGAGTATCTAGTATTGTTGTTTTTCCCAAAGTGGCATCATGCAATTTGCATCCTCAAACTTTGAAATGGACCTTCTTAGGTGAGGCAACAAAGAACCCAGAAATTTAAAAAGAGATCACTAGTTGGCTAATCTGTCAGTCAATATCAGAGCAGACACTGGTGGGTGTAGCAACCAATAAAAATTCTCACTCTATGGCTTGATGTTTATTGATGGCTCAGTTAGCCAAAGACATTGGTGTGCTATCATCATTTCTGGAGTCCTAATATTACAAACCTTATCTTTGACTCTGCTTGCTAGATCCTTTTTAAATAGGAAAGATCTTTGCCCCCCAGAAGCTTGTATAAAATTATGTATCTATATATGTAATTGTCAGAATACAAATTTCTGTCCATCTTGTACAACCAGTTTAATGGAATTTAAGTGTTTTTTAATTGTATGTGATAAAATTAAGCATTTTAGTCAACTCATTTTGAAATAATCAATATGATTAAATTTTTTTACATTTCAAACACCTTTTTGATGAATCATATTCCTCTCTATGTTCCCTTTTCTCTCTTTGACCCTTTCTTCTTTTTCCAATTAACGTTTATATAATAGGGCTGCTGGGTGTGACTTTAGCTCTAGTCAGGAAAACCTGAGTTCAAATCCTGCCTCAGACATTTATTAGCTGTGTGATCTTAGCCTCAGTTTCTTCATCTATAAAATGAGCTGAAGAAGGAAATGGCAAACTAGTATCTTTTACAATAAAATATCATATGGGATCATAAAGAGTCAGATGTGAAAGAAAAATGACTTGACAACATTTATATAATATCCCATTGGTTTTTTAAAAACCTATATGGATCCAACACCTACTCAAAAATCATACTGACAAGCATCTATCTCCACTGAACCTTGTTGGACCAAGACCAAAATGAAAGACATAAAGAACATCAAGGTCGAAGACATTTACTTAAAACAAAAGCAAAGTAAATAACATAGGGATTAAAACTACCCAAATCTCTGAACCACCATCTCTCAAGCCTTCAGGGACTAGTAAATGAGATCTGCTTTTCTTCTCAATGTCCAAAACAGTAGAAAAACATATCAATTCATTTATAGAAAGATGCTAAGAACTTTGTATAGCAGATTATGCTTTCTTTTAGTTGTGTGAGCTTCATAGTATTATAAACATAAATGTGGAGCTGGGAAAGATCATGAGAGGTCATCTAGTCCAACCAGTTTTACAGATGGGAAATCTGAGGGGCAAGGGTAACAAAGATAACAGGCAGCTAGAATTTAAACCTAGATCATCTGACTCCAAAGTCATCATTCATTCTACTCACCTTAGGCCTTTGGGATTTATTTCCACTGGAAAGGTAAACAATTCCTAACATTTTAACAATATGGAGGTTCTACCTGCTTTACCACTTTGAAGAGAATTTAAGACCCTTGAAGGCAAAAGCTACTTTATTTTTATTGTGTTCCCAATGCTTAGCATACTGTCTGATACATAGTAACTATTTAATAAATGTTTACTTATTGTAATACCTTTATACTTCTCTTTTCTGTTTTTTTTTACTTATCAATTTAACTTAATTGCATTTCTCCAGATATTCCTGGTGAAAACATGAAATTTTTATAAAGATGAAGAGAAACTTTTAACAATAATTATATGACTTAGTTCATAAGCTCAGTCCAGAAGTCAGACAATTAATTATTGGTTAATTCTTTCCTTTCAACTTTATTCTCAGATCTTAGAGCAGCACATGAAGATTAAAGGAATGATCATAAATGATTTCATAAAAGTTGGCCACTTCTAATACATGAGCCTATTCTTCTCAACTAGAAATATACTTACCCTTCAGTAGAATTTTAGATAAAACAATGTTATGTTTCCCAGGTTGATATTTATCAAATAATACATTTTTCCCACCATATATATTTTCATCCCTAAAACATAACCATATTAATAGGGTAATGGTGTCAAACTCAAATAGGAACAGAACCTCAAAGACCACATATTGATTTAGAAAACTATAAATTAGCATTATCTATGTTGCATTGTATTTTTATTTTGTTAAATATTTCCCAATTACATTTTAATTTGGGGGGGTTTGCTCTCTGCTGCTCTGAGTTTGACATTTATGATACAGTACTTCTCAGCATGGCCACTAGAAAGCATTGTGCAAATTAATGTTTGGTCTGTATGGTCCCAGCAGCAAATCTTGGGTATGTGAGCTTCTTACCACCATTTCTGCCACTCTTGGAGGATTTGGAGGTACCTAATGACAAGCTTCCTAGCCCCATACCCATTTCTTCCTCCCCTCCCCTAGCTCCAGCTCTCCTGCCTCAAACTTGCCCACATCTCTTCTCTGTCCCTACACTTCCACTGAACATGCCACAAATGGTCTCATCCAAACAGAGTCTGCAATCTGGCTAGCCTTATCCCCACAACTAGTCACTAAGCATCTAGGTAGCTAAGGGCAAACTGAATCAGTATAGGAATCAGGCGCTGATGTCAAAGACAATCTCTACTGTCCTCCCACTCCTTACCCAATTGCATCTACCTGAAACTAAAATCGATTTTTCTTAAAGAAAAGAGAATACCAAGGAAGAAAAGAAAGCCATGTGAAGTGAAAGGGCCAAAGAGAAACTGCTCAAGGGAATAAGCACATTCTTTAAAAAGATACATAGATGAAACTATTTTTTTATTATCTAAACAATAACAAGTGAAAATATTTTGTTTGATTTAGGAAGTGGAATTTTATTTGGTTTGTGACTAATCAGGGTATTTCACATCTGTCTTATGCCCAGTTGACTATATAATGATGAAAGTTCATAGGGACAAAATAAGAGAACAGTATCCTCTAGAAGCATACACATAGATTCACAAGAGGGGAAATACTGTTACAAGCCCGTTAGCTTAGGAATCTTTGTGGGAAGTTTATTTTTATGAGATGGGTAGGACAAGGGAGGGGAGGTGAAGAGCAGCAGTTAGGCTGAAAAATAGTTAACAATTTTAATTGCAGGAATGATTTATGTCAGAACATAACCCTAAAATTTTGTTAAGGTTGCTTTTACAACTCTAACGCACAGTAGGAAAATCAATCCTGCTCCTGTAATGAAGAAAAACAAGTCATTTTCCAGAGGAAATATGATTATACATTCAGAGCTTAAGTTGAAGAAACAGAAGGCAGTTCAATCCAACTATCTACTCTCACAGAGGGACTATCCGCTAGCTGAGGCCAGCGTAACAAGATTGGATTCCAGTTTAATGTGGCTAGGGTTCAAATCCCATTGGACAGTTTGTTTGACAATCTGACAGTTATCTCAAGGAAAACCGGTTAGGAACCATAAAAGACTCTCGCATTGCTGCACTTTCTTTTCAGCACAGAAAGACTTTTGCCTAGAGGCACCTTAAAGCCTGAAGCCCCATAGGTATTACTACTTTGTGCCTCTAGATAAACTAAAGCATTTTACTGGGCATTTCACTCTAAGTAAAGCCCAATTCCATGACCCAAATTGGAGGTAGAAGAGAAATAGAGCCCTTTTCTGTTATTCCTCTATATGAAAAGACTGGAGAAAAAACACAAAGTTGTAATAAGTTCTTACAGGGATATTGATGCATATTTCTCTGGGTATTGTACTTTAGTGAACATATAAGGGATCTTATTCTTCCAGGTTCTTGTTTGGACTTCATTTCTTCCTTATTTCTGTCTCTTAGAATCCTTAAGTTTCCTGCATGGTTCAGTTCATGCAGTAGTATTTCCTACTGGAAGCCCTCCCTTCTTTCTGTTATGGCTTTCTTCATCATGCAAGGCATCTACAAACTCATGCATTTGCCTCCCAGACATAGTTATCCTAGGTTCAAGGTACTCTATGTGATCCACATCTCCTAATGATCATAGCTCATGAGCCCCCACAAATCTGTTTATTTCTGTGAGTCAATCAGAGGTCATAATTAGTTCAGGGGGAAAAGGCATTTAATGAAATTGTATGGTAAAAATAGCAAACATTTCCCCCCTTAAACCTGGGGCACATTCTCCCACAAATACAACATCATAAATGGGAAAAGTAGATATGTACATGTCTATTAGTCCTTCAATAAGCATTCATTAAGAACCTATTATATGGGGTAAGCTAGGCGGCTTAGTGGATTAAGAGCTAGTCCAAAGTCCTGGATTCAAATCTAGCCTCTGACATTTCCGAGCTATGTAACTCTGGGCAAGTCACCTACCCTTATGGCTCTTCTGCCTTGAAACCAACATGTAGTATTGAATCTAGGATGGAAGGTAAGGGTTTTAATAAAGAAAAAAAAATGAGAATCTATTACATGGGGCAGCTAAGTGTCTCAGTGAATAGAGAGCCAGACCTGAAGATCCTGAGTTCAAATCTGATCTTAGGCTCTTTCTGTGTGACCCTGGGCAAGTCACTTAATTCCAATTCAGTCTTGGAACTGATAATTAGTATCAATTCTAAAACCAAAGGCAAGTGTTTAAAAAGGGGGCAGGGGGCTTGTTATGTTACAAGCACTGAGATAAAGCATTGAGCTGACAAAAAAAAAAAAGGCAAAAATTAGTCCCTTCTCTCAAAGAGCTCATAGGCTGTTTAATAAGGGACACAACATTCAATTTAATACAAATGAGGTATATACTAAGGGCAGCTGGACAGAACAGGGATGGGATACCAGGCTAGATGTCAGGAACACTCACCTTCCCAAGTTCAAATCCAACCTCAGACACTTACTAGTTATGATCCTGGGCAAGTCACTTAAGCCTATTTTCCTCAGTTTCCTCATCTATAAAATGACCTGGAGAAGGAAATGGTAAACCATTCCAGTAACTTTGCCAAGAAAATTCCAAATGGGGTTACAAAGAGTCAGACATGATTGAAATTACTGAACAACAATAATATATATAAATATATAGATATTGAATAAATTAAAAATTATCTCAAAAGACAAACGAATAAGGAATATATATCGCCAAAGCACACCTTTGTAGAAAGTCACATTCCGGGGGATATAATGCATGCCTTCAATGCTACAGGATCCCAGCAGTGATGATGTCATCACACTATTCTCAAATGATTTATGTTACCTGCCCATCTAGTTGTCCCATCACACAGTAGATGCTTCATAAATGCTTATTCCTTCTCTCCTTCCTTCCTGTCTATATTTTTGAAACAATTTCCTATTTAGGCTCCCTGCCTCAAATCTCTGCTCTCTCTAATCCATCCTCCACATAGCTTCCAAAGTGATTTTCCTAGAGGGTAAGCCTGGCTATGTCACTCCCTTCCTTGACAAATTCCATTGAAAACTTCCATTTTGTCTCTATGACCAAATGTAAATCTTGACTTTTAAGGTCCTTCAAAATCCAGTCCTGGCTTATCCTTTCAATCTTATTCTATGTTACTCTCTTTTTCACTTTCTCTAGCCAGTTCCCTCAGTTGCCTCTCCCCTTTGATCTGAAGGTAGAGGATGGAGCAGTAAACTTCTCTAAAAGCTTCTCTTTAGAGAAGAATCTGAACTTTCAGAACTTTTCAGGTAACTCAACATTCTCCACAGGAGCCAGTCAGCTTGGTTTTGACTCTATGGAATATAATACCTAATTACACCAGGTCCCCCTCTGGTGACCTCCCCATTTTCAGCTTTCTTTTGTGTGTTATCTTTCCCATTAGGCTACAGGCTCCTTATCTTTTTTTTATTATTATTTGTTTCCCCCAGTGCTTCATACAGTACCTGGAACATAGTAAGTGCTTAATAAATAATTATTGGATTGAATTTATTGGATTTTGTGCTGCTCTCTCAATTTCTCTGATCCAGACAAACTGAGTTTCTTTCTGTTTTTCACAGACACACTATTCTATCTCTTCTTTTTATGCTTTTTTGCACTAACTATCCTTTATGTCAGGAATATACTCCCTCCTCATATCTACATATCAAAATCCCCCTTTTTCTTCAAAACTCTTTCAACACCTTCATGGAGCCTGCTGGTTCCTTCCACCATACCCCAATTACATTTTATTTATTTTGTACATAATTATTTATGTATGTTAAGCTGTGTGTTACCTAGGTAAGATGTCTATGTCCCCATGGAATATTTAGACAGGTAGCTGGAAGGGAGGCATTGATAGACATCTCTGGAATTTTCCCTCTCTTCTCCAAGAGTGAGTGTGATATTTGACTTAAGGAGAACTGAGAAAGGGGCCAACAAGGGCCAATCTGTTATCCTCTGGGAGAGAGAGGTAGCCAACCTTAATTATATCTATTTGCCATCTATATATTACTGGTCAAGGGGCATGATTTTTTAGGTTCAAAAAGTTACTTTCCCATACACTATCTCTTAGAGAGGTAGGGCATCCCAAGCTGACATGCACTGGTTTGACTACTCACCACCAAATCGTAGTTACACAAAAGGCCATTACAAAAATGGAAAGGCAAAAAATAAAATTCTCCAAGAAGAAAATAAAAACAAAAATAGAAGTTCTATAGCTCAGAATATACAAACAAAAACAAAAGCTTATTAGATGGAATCAAGTTGAGATCTCACTCAAGCAAGAGAGAGGAAGGCTCCAATTTCATTCCCGAAAGTTTTTGGGTAGGGAGCAACTTTCTCTATATGATTTCTACTTCCAAGGTCTTTTTTAAAAATCTCTCCTCTTTTTAGTTTGTCCCAAAAATAATCTGAGACTATACATTTTCTCTCTCAAAGAAAGAATGCTACATCTTTCCTCTTCAAAGCTCTCACAACTCTATCCTTCACTGAGATTCAGTGTCAAGTCATCATTTTCTTTACCAATTTGGAGTCATGCAAAATGCTCCAGGCTTACCTGGAATTTCCCCAATAAAATTTAAGCACCATGAGGACAGGAATTGTTCTGTTTTTTTGTCTTTGCAAGCCCACCACCTAACCCTGCCTAGCCCATATTAAATGCTTAATAAATCCTTATTGATTGATTGACACCAACTTGTGACTTCATTTGAAATCTTTAGCTAGACTATTATCTCTTCCTCATAAGAGTAAGCTCCATCATGTTTTTCTAACTTAAAGCCCCAGTGCTCCCTGTAGCTCCTTCAGAAATAAGCAACCTTAACATACTCAGACACTGGACTAGCAAAAATCCTTCTTAGACAACTATATATATATATATACATATATATATATATATATGTATATATATATATAAAGACCCTGGCTTTTTTGCTTTGGTAATGGTCTTTCAGAGTTTCTGCAAAAACAGGCTTTACATCAGAAGAAGATTCCTTGACCTAGAAGCCAAGCTCTCTAGAGATATTCTCAGCTAGGTAGAGCTTCAGGCTAAATCTATTTTTTAACCATATTTCCTGATCACAGGGGCTTGCCTCTACACCACAGGCCCCACTCTAGCTTAGAGTCCAAATTCCTGTGCCTCTCTATAAATCTCCAATTGCTAGACAATATTTAATCAACATCCAATATAGAGAATGTCCTCTTGGGCACCCAGTTTCTCAAATCCAAAACTTCTCTGCTCTCCCATGCTGATGACACAAAGGATACCTTAACAAGTTTTTCCAACAAATCAATTCTATTTGCAAGTAATCCATCACTCAAACAAGGGATCCATTAATTGCCTGGTATGTGCCAGGGATTGTGCTAAGCACTAGGGATGATAAATAGCAATAATGACACAATTCCTATCTTTAAGAAGCTTACATTCTATGCAGCACAAAGTTCTTAAACCTGAGATCCATGAACTTTCAATAACTATTTCAATGTAATTGGCTTCTTTGTGGTCCTATGCATTTTATTTTATTCATTTAAAAACATTACCCAGAGAAGTCCATAGACTGGACAAGACTGCCAACAGGGTCTGTTAAAAAGAATAATTAAGCATATATCACTTGTTTATGTGGATATATGATTTGGAGTTTCAGCTTTAAAAGATTGCTCTATGATAAAAATGAACAATATGGAAATAGGTATCAATATGATAACATTTATACAACCCACTGGAATTGCTTGTTAGCTCTGGAAGAAAGGAGGGGAGAGGGAAAGGAAAGAAAATTAACCATGGAAACCTGGAAAAAAAATTTTTAATAAAATTAAGATTAAAAAAGAACAACTGGGAGAGGAAAAGAACACTATATATATGTGTGTGTATATATATATATATATATAGTTAGCTAATAAAGTTAAATCAAAATTTAAAAAAGAATAATTAAGAACCCTTGTACAAGGGAATACTGGTTTACAGATTTGTAAACAGAGGCATGATGGGGTAGAGTAAAAAGAGAAAGGCAGTAGTGCTGTAAATAATTGGAGGAATCCGGAAAGTTACCTAAAGAAAATAAAGCCCAAGTTAAGCCTTGAAAGGAGCTAGTAAATACCAAGAGGCAAAGGTGACAAGACAGAATATCTTAGACCTCTGCCAAGACAGAAAATGTGCTAGTAATTTTCCCTTTTATAGCCTGATTATTTTATCTATTTCTTCAAATCAAAAATTATAACAGGAAAGAATCAGTCTCATCACTGAGCTTTCACTAATCACCTTGCATTTCCAATTCTGAGTGTTTCCCACAGAGGGACAACAAGTGCTCTGGGCTTCCTGCCTATGGTCTTTCTTTTCTATCTCAGAAGCCCCAATACAATCCTGCAGGCTTTGCTTGGTGAGCTCAAGAATGCTGTGGCCTGCAGTTGGAATTCTGTGCACAACAAAAGACAAGATTCTATTCTCTAGCTGAACTTCTTACAAAAACTATGCCATTAGCATTTCAAGAGATAAAAATCCAGGACAGGGAAATAAAGTAATGGACAGAGAGGGCACAAAATGGGGATAAAGCATCTCTAAAGCACCACTATGAACAGCTCACCTATTAAAGGTTAATGGAAAACATAATGAAAATTTTAATAACATGCAACTGAAGTACACCATTACAATGCCAAGCCAGGCTAAAGGCGTGCTATTCCATAAACATGAATGAAATATCCATACTGCCTGCAAAGGAAAAAGCATGTGTTTGCAGATTGAGCTGATCTAGTGACAGAGGGGAAATAGATGATGGCCTCATACCAAAGAAATCTCTGGGTCAAATATAGGAAGTTTAAGCCTATACAGGCCCCACTCAGGTTCCTCCCATGCATTACATCAGTTTTCATGCCCAGAGCACAACCAGCAAATAATCAACATCTTATAGCAAACTATCCAGCTGCTAAATTTCATGACAAACTAATTATTCATTTAGTGGAATGTAACAAGTTAATTCTTCTGCAAGGGGGAATCAGTTAGCTCATCTCCTGCTGTGCTTAATGAGGACTGAGATAGGAAACTGAAAAAAGGGGAGGGGGCTGGATAAGGTGGGCAGGTGCAGAAACCAGGAGAAGTCCAAGGCAGTTGACCTCTTTTAATAGAGGGAATGGAAGGGATAAGGATGATGAGGAGAAAGAGTGAATGGGGTTGAGAAAAATTGTTCTTCCCCTCCCTTCCTTCTGGGGGAAGATGGACAAGTCCTGTCTCCTTGAAAGAGGGAGTATGTCTCCTCAGAGAATGTTTTCTGGAAGATGGATGACAGAGAGAGAGAAGCCTTAGTAATATGACAAGATGCCCCCTTGAGGTCCAATCTATCCTTGAGAAGCAAAATGAACTTCTTATGCCTGTTTTCCCCAGGGACTTCGCTGTCAGTCCCCTTCAGGATCTTGGGGCTACTCCACTGCCAAGGAGAGATGTCTATTCCTTGGGTCTGGCAGTCTTGGATCCCTGGGATCCAGAAGTCAACTCCCCTTTTTGGGGAGAGATGTGACCCTCCTCAAATCTTCAATCCCTTTTACTATTGTTAGAAACTGGCACAGACCTAAATCTTGAGTAACTGGTGATTTATTTGGGTTCAAGCAGGGAAAGGGTGGTAAGGGAAATGGGGGAACAGGGAAGCTTACAACTTGCCCCCTCTGGCAGATTGGCCCTCAAGAGTCTAGGGGTTCAAGGATTCTCAGCCTTGATCCCTCTTCTTGCCAGCTGCCTGTTGGTCCATACTCCTAGGCTAACTAACTTGAATATAGGAATCCAGGGACAGGTAAGGGAGAGTTAAAGAGGGAGATCTTTGAAAGGAATCTGTGGATGGCTCTCTGCAAAGTCCCAGTCCACAAAATCCTCTCATGACTTTAGATTGATATTATTGAGAGTTGAGTGAGAAGTAGTAACCAGGGGTTCAGAAAGAGACAGTTGATCTCCAGAGAGACAGACTTCTTCTCAGCCTAGGAGATCTACCTCCTTCTTCAGACTCCCAGCTGGAAGAAGTGAAGTGGCCAGCCAGTTGGACCTCCAAGCTTAAGCTTCTGGTTCTCTCTTGGAATTTTCCATTTTTTCTTCTTGCTCCTCCCCCACTCTCTCTTCAGCTAGTCTCTGTCAGAGACTGTTCTCTGCTCAAAGTGGACTATCTCTCCTCCTTTACATGAGAACTGAGATAAGAAACTGAAAAAAGGGAGGGGGCTGGATAAGGTGGGCAAGTGCAGAAACCAAGAGAAGTCCAAGGCAGTTGACCTCCTGAGTCATGGGCTGAACTTCTACATTTACATTCCCAGCACATAGCCTTACACACAGTAGGCATTCTGCTTTGATTTCCTAATTTCCAAATTTTCATTGTAATCATTTGTCAGGTCGGCTCTTATACAGAATATGATTGGACACAGCCCTCAGATCCTCTGTCCCCTGTCCCTGCTCCCATATGAAAATCCAAGATAGGGTGAAATCCCATTTGGGCACAGAGCCATTTTAATGGAAATGGTTGGTTTTACAGCATAAATATGACTGGTTATTAAAAAGATGGAAATACTTCTTACTTCATTTCATTTTTTATTTCATTGTTTAAAGGTTTTATATGTCCTGATTCATTTTAAAGGATGGGCAATGACATATTACCTCTCATTACTTGTTAAATTGAAGAGTATTTTTTCAATAAAACTTTAAGTGCAACTGACTTTTTTTTCGCAGAAAATCCAATTTGACAGAATAACTTTGGATTCCAATCCATTCCATGAAAATGAGATTTTACTGAAGTAATGATAATTTTCATACTTATGGAATTAGACTTGGAGAAATTTTTCCCTGTGGAAACCAAAGGAGCACCCTCCTCTAGAGAGAGGAACCTGAATTACACAAAAAAGTACTCTCAAACTAGAAAATGACACATAGTCATAGTCATCGTGCTTTAAGATTTGCAAAGTATATCAAATACATTATCTCAATTGATCCTCAAAAGAAACCTATCAAACTCTGTTAAGCTCCAGAAACACAAAAAGAAACAAAAGATAGTCCCTGCTCCTGAGGAATCTACAATGGTATAATGGCTAAAATGGTATCAACACAATTATTATTATTCTCATTTTACAGATGAGGAAACTGAGGGTTAGAGAGGTAAAACGATTTGCCTATGGTCACAGAGCTGGTAAGTGTCAAAGAAAACAGGATTTGAACTCAGATCAATCTGACCCCAATGTTTTTTTTCCTACTGGCGCAGTGGTGGAAATAATAAATACTCTATGGTAGATAATTACATCATTTACTTAAAAGGACTGTGGTGAGTTTCAGATGAGATAATGTTTATTAAGTACTTTTTAAATCTTAAAGCATCAGATAAATGTGAGCTGTTCTTATAGCATTGCTTTATATCTCCCCAAATGGCTCTAATTCTCAATGGACAATTCTAACAAGTCTGTCCAAATACCATATGTCTATCCAAAGGATGAGCTGAACATATACAATGACTAGAATACACAGTGAAACAGATGTGTGGAAGCTTTGAAATGTGATCAAGGTTTCGTGAGAGGATATCTGAATACCATATCTATGACACTCCTAATTCAGAGCTCAGGCTGTTGCCAATTATTCAAAGGAAACCATCTTTGGGTTTCAGGGAAGTAGAAAAAACTGGAACTCTTCTTCCAGGAATGTGCTGAAGCCAGCTCAAACTAGGTCTGAAATTTGATTGTTAAATTTTCAGTTCAACCATTTATACCTCAGAAATCAGCAAAGAATACAAATCAAGGCTTGATTTATTGTTTAAAGACTGTGACAAGAAAATGAAGGAGAAAATGCTAGTAATGAAGATTAAACTTAAAATGTGTCTTGAAAATATTTTTTTTCAGAGAGCTGGTTGTTAAACATTTGCCAGCACACCAGCTAATTCTCTTTTCCTTTTCACTTAAAATTTATGGTAATAATATTTATTAAAGGATGTACTAAGAACTAAAGAGAATGGCTATTTCTCCCCCATATCCATCTTGTTTGGATAGTAGATTCAGAGCTAGAAGGAAGCGGCTAGACCAATCTCCTCATTTTAAAAATAAAGAAACTGAGATATATGTGACTTACCAATGATCACAGAGGTTTTTGTGCCTGTTTAGTCATGGCTCCATTTTGGGGGTTTTCTTAGCAAGTAATGAGGTAGTATGCGATTTCCTTCTCCAGCTCATTTTATAGGTGAGGAAACTGAGGAAAATAGGGTTAAATGACTTGCCCAGGGTCACACTAAGTATCTGAGGGCAGATTTAAACTTGGGGTCTTCCTAACTCCTGATTGGATGCTTTATCACTGAACCACCTAGCTGCCCCAGTAAGTAAAAGAGATGAGATTTGAAGTCAAGGCTCTGACCTCCAATTCAACCCTCTTTCCAATGCACCAGGTTGTGGTTCCTAGAATTATGAGTGAACGAGAAAGCCACACATGCATATAACTCACTTACAATTTTAAGTTATCCAAAAGCAAGAGCTACAAGCCTAGAGCTATAAACAGCCCTCCAGGAGACTGCCTACCATTCTGTGGATGATAGGAGACGTCTGAAAAGCAGAACCAGAGAAAAGAGGCAGCCGGCTTACAAGACAAGAGAGCAGAGCAAATTTAATGCTGATATTTTTATTGATTAAACTTCTGGTTAAATTTAAAGTAATTGTATTTGGTGGTAGTTCACTGTGCAGTACATTCTCTCCCCAAACCTCACATCACATTTGGCTCACCTCGTGACAAACACACAGTTGTGCAGACAATATTAACCAAGTCTGTGCTATAACATAAATATAAGTCACTGTTCTTCTCTCTGTGTGGCAGACATTGCCTGGTGGCTAGAATCATGCAGACTGGTGTTAACATCCAATAAAAAAAAATGAGAAAGAGATAGGGAAAATTCTTTTAAATTAGAAAAATCTCTTTTATGTTTGCATCTATGATATAGCAATATTTTTCACTTAAATAAAATGAATTACAGTACATGATAATAGGAATAAGTCTGGGCATAAATGAAATATGAGCAAATGTGTTATAAATCTCTCTTTATTGTTAGCAGGGTGAGGCTTTAAAAATGCAGCTTCATATCCTAACACACAGAGATCATCTTGTCATCCATTACATGTTTAAAAATGGGAAATGAGAGAGAGTAAGGAGAGAGTAGCGCTGCAAGTCGTAATGCCTAATATATCATTCCCTGGAACTCAACAGATAGCAGGGCCTTCTCTGTGCCCAGCTATGGAAGAGAGGGGTGATTTTTCCTTACAAACGTGCTGGAGCTGGAAAGAGATTGAATCCGCACAATCATATACAGAAGTGAAATGAAATTAAGTACACTTCCTCTTGAGCAGGATGAATTTTGTGATTACATTTACATACTGAAACAAGGGCAACCATCTAAGTAGTTTGACTTCAAAAGCCACTCCTCCACCAAAGCCAACCCCCTCCCCCAACTTCCTTACCTTATAGCTAATGGCTGAAATTCTACTGTTCAGACTTTTGTTCTGGGATTCAATGCACTGATCAGTCCACAAGGATTTATTAAACACGTGCTATGGGCCAATCACTGGAGATGCAAAGACAAAAATGAAACCTGCTCTGGAGAAGCTTACATTCTGGAGAGGGAGGTCCTATGGTCTTGTGAAGGTAGACCAATGAGGCCAATGAGGCCTCAGTCTTAGGAGAATGGCCAGTCTGCTTCTGGAAGTCTGCAATGATTTGGAGTTAAAGAAGTCCCTTCAGGCTCTCCAATTCAGGGCATGCACAGGTATTGTCTAACTGATGTACCGGCTGGACTAGAATGAAGAAAAGATACAATGGGCCCTGAATAAGAAGGAAAGAGGTCACAAAGAGAAGGCAACCCTCTCCTAGAGCCGTAGGAGCCCATTTGCTCATAGGGAAAGGGCCTTGATTCCCTCCCCAGCCCTCGGGCACTTGAAGAGTCATCCTTCTACCTTATTGGGAAAGAGCGATTTATTTCTGGGGGAGCTCTGAATGAGCACTCTCGCTTTCAGCTCAGTAGCCAACCCAAGGACCTTTTCTTCACTTTCACAGTAGGTGGGAAGGAAGCAGACTTGGAATACTTATTTTCTGAGGAAGACAGCCAGGTCCCTTCATCCCCCATCATCACAACTCTGCAAAAGCAGCCTCACTACATATCCATGCTAGGTCCCCTGTGCGTTCTCCCAAGACTGACTATTATATACACTATTATGTACAAATATAACATACTATTATAGCCACTATTATAGACAAATATGAAAAGACAAATAAAATGTATACAAAAATAAAGTCAAGGTAATTGGGGCAAAGGAAGAAACTAGGGAATTAGGAAATGAGTAGTTGGGCTGAGGTTTGAAGAACACCAGGAAAGTAAAGAGGTAGAGCTCGGAAGGGAGTATATTCTAGAGAAAGTAAGAAAGCCAGTTTGTTTGGACTCTATGGACATATAGTGGGAAGGGGAGTCATATATAAGAAGCCCGCAAAGGTAGGTAGTGAATGGCTTTAAATACCAAAATGCAAGGGCAGTTAGGTAGCACAGTGAAAAGAATACCAGGCCCAGAGTCGGGAGAACCTGGGTTTAAATCTGGACTCCGAAACTTCCTAGAAGGAAGTCTTGAGCAAATCTTGAGCAAATCAACTACCCCCGACTACCCCCAACTGCTTAATCTTTGCCATCCTTCTGTCTTCATACTGATAAGACAGAAAGTAGGAGTTTTTAAATAAATAAATATCAAAATGAAGAATGTATTATCTTTGTGGAAATGCAAAAACATAAAACAAACAAAAAAACAACTCTAAGGAGGTCATCCCTTGACATCTCAGGGGAAGAAGCTTTTGATCCCTTCTGAAAGGCAGGTTTTGAGAGAAGAGGGAAAGATATGAAGTCACTGAATGCTTGTTTTATGTGGAAGGGACAAGCTTTAAGGGAAGAAAAGTCCAAGAAGTCTGGGAGGCTAAAAACAAGCCAACTCCTTCATAATTGCACCAAGAGTTAATCCTGTCCTTGAAAGAACTGTTGATTCTGAAATAATTTCCCAAAGTATTCATTCAGATGTGTAATCCAGGTCACTAAGCACCAAACATTTCCTTCAGTGGGGCTTAAAATCATGGGTAAAGTGTTGTCCCAGGATCTCCAATCCAGTGCCTTTCATTCAACATGCCGGAGGAAAGGGACAGAAATCAAGTCCTTAACTAGGTGTGGGGAAAATAGGATCCAGGAGCTGATTTCTGACATTAAATTTCACACTCCTCCTATTGTACTCCCTCTGCATCATTTTCTTTACTTTTGGAATTCACAGTGCTACTTCTTTTAACTTTTGTGGGCCACAAGATTGAAAGCCAAGAGGGCCTTAGTGATTATGCTTCAGCCTTGTTTTATGAAGGAGAAAATGGTTAAATATGGACCAAAGCCTGGCAGATAGTCAGCAGCATCATGACTAGGCTTTGAACTCTGTGATGCTCTAATTTCACACTTAGCTCTCTCTCCCGCACCATGCTCTCTGTCCCTATTCACAGTTTTCCTTTGCTGTTCTTTCATTTATTCTTCATCAGAGCTCAATGCAAGGGGAAGGGTCATATCTATCCCACTCCAGATAAGTCTCAGACTGTAAGTTACAAAAAAGAAGCCATCTTGCATTGGCAGAGAGAGTTCCCTCTCCCTCTGAAAATGATTTCAGAAAATTAAACCCATTAGGGTTTAATACTTTACTGGGCATAATCAACTCCAAATTTTTTGTGATAATAGTGTATGGTTAGATAATATGTAGCTATAATGTATGTGGGAGATCTTTGGGCTCAATATCTTTAATTTTTAACTTGTATACTCATTACTGACCTTGGTTTCTTCTCTTTCTTCTCATGTGTTCTGGAGCTGTGGAAAGACAGGTAAGTCTTGATCAACACACATCCTCCCTCCAGAAAGAGCTAAATCTTTAGGCACTCACTCAAATGATTCTATGTTATAGCCTCTTTGCCTAGTCCTGCCCTGTTTGTCAGTCAAACCCTAACAGAATGATGTGCATGCTGTGTACTTCATTAAGTTAGAACCAAACCCGCAGGGACCTATTTTTAAGATAAGGTAAGCTTGCCTGTCTTGATATTTCCTTAACAAGTGAAGGCCAGAGGACAGGAACCCAGGGGAAAGATGGTTTGTTTATTGGAAAAGTAACTGTGACTTGAATGACATGATATGAATGCACTTATGTTAGAAACATTGGACACTTGGGCAACCACCCTGCAATTATGGACCTGTAATATACAGTACAGTAAATCATGAACTGCCTTGAGCATCCCAGACCGCAGTTGTTGCTATTAGCACAATATGTGCTGGCTCTACCCCTCATGCTGCCTCTAAACATTTCCATTCTGACCCATGAGACCTGCTCAGTGGTGTGGGGGGTTGAAACCTAACTGTAAATTATTAAATATATGGATAATTCCCAACACCCCGATTTAAGTCTTAACTTCAGCCTTCTCCCCTATAAAATTGTTTTTGGGTTTCTAAAAAGGGATCACAGATTTAGAATAGGCAGGGATCATCTAGGGAAGGCAAGTAGGGGATGCAGTGGGATGGCCTGGAATCAGAAAAATTAGTTTTCCTGAGTTCAAATCTGGCCTCAGGTATTTACCAGCTATCCTGAGCAAGTCACTTAACCCTGTTTGAGTCAGTTTGCTCATCTATAAAATGAACTGGAGAAAGAAATGGCAAACAACTCTATTATCTTTGCAGAGAAAATACCAAAGGGGGTCATGAAGGATCCCAGATAGGCCTGAAAAATGACTCAACAAGAGGGATGATCTGATCCAAATCTATCATTTAAAGCTGAGGAATTTTAGACCTAAGAAG
Organism: Monodelphis domestica; assembly: GCF_027887165.1. Lineage (NCBI taxonomy): Eukaryota > Metazoa > Chordata > Mammalia > Didelphimorphia > Didelphidae > Monodelphis > Monodelphis domestica. The sequence goes on along the minus strand of NC_077229.1, from coordinate 200,004,782 downwards.
TTAATTATCTTGCCCAAAATCACACAGAAAGGAAATAGTAGAGGCAGGATTCAAACCCACCCTCTGATTCCAGAATTAGAGCTCTGTCCACTGTAATACTCTATTTCTGCTAATATAAGGCCTTCACTAAAGTCTTACTCCAATGCTTCATTCCAGAAACAGAGGTGACTCTGGGTTCTCAGTAACTATGCCAACAAAGAAAAGCTCTGAAAGGTCATAGTAAGCTATAAATTCTCGGGAGGATAGTCCCAGAAATGAAATGTCCTCAATGAACCTACCTAACTCAGCATGTTTGTTTGGCATGCTCAGGAAACAGACTACTAAAATGTTAAGAACTTAAGAGGTGTAGCAATGAGTTTTTTATTTCAGGGAGACACAAAAATTAATTTAATGGAAATTTCTTTTGTCCTTCTCAATGTGACCAAACAAGAACTGACACCCCTTCCCTATCTTCCACCTCTAATGGAGACTCTGCCCCTAAGTGCTACTGCTCAAGCCCTATCCCCTCTCAGCGCTATGGGATATACCACGGAAATGAAATCACATATCTTTTGTAGTTAAAAAAAAAAAAAAGCTGAGAAGAGAGCCACCTGGCAGATTTGAGACCCACTTTTCCTTTGGTAGAAGCTATAACAAATAGTTGAACTAGATAAAAAGGAGATAGAAGGAGAGAAGAGGAAAAATCAGAGATCTGGATAATCTACTAACAGATTAATCAGTCCTTTATCGTCTGGAGTTAGCATGTATATAACAAGATAGAAATGAGGGCACATCAGAGGAAAAAAAAGGAAATTGATGTATTATTAGCTTGACTCTATCCTTTTGCTAAGCTCAGACAATCATATTCATTATCTCATTCACCCTCTCCTTAACAGTATGGGTTTGATTGCAGTCTTGCCTACAGGTAAATCTCCATCAAAATTATATCCGTCAGTTAGTTCTCAATTTTATAAACTATACAGGCCAGGGGAAGCTGGGAGGGAGAGGATCGTTTTCTCTTCTCCGGCAACAACGTTCTGATTTTCTGAATTCTGAGACTAGAAGTCCTCAATTCACAGTCCCATAGTGACCTCAGCTGGTCAGTTGGCAGAAAACAGCCTGGGTAAATAGCTGATAGAAATTAGTAATTTTCAAACTGTTCTCTAAATAATTTGAGTCACATAATGCATGCTTTACAGTTTATAATTCACTCTTCTCACACCAAGTCTGGAAATCATGTAGCACCAGTATTACTAGCCCCATTTTAAAGATAATGAAACTGAAACTCATATAGGTTATGCATGCATTTTTATCCCTTCATTCATTGCACTGTCCTGGGCACCAGAGGATACAGAGATAGAAAAACAACCAAGGCTTTAAGAAATAATGACTGTGAATGATATAGAGAAATATGACAAAATGTATTGACACAGTCAAGTCAGAAGAAACAGAAAAAACAGCCTACAAGGTGACTATAACCACACAAAGGATGATATATTAGGTTTTGTCTCAATCCCCACTCCAGACATAGAATCTGATCAAAATATAGTGAACTTGCCTTACCAGTAGGCTAATATAAGGAATGTATGAAGTAAATTACAGTGAAATAAGCCTAGAAATGAAGTTGGATACAAACTGTGGAAGGTCTTAAATGTCATGTCCAAAGTCACAAGAAAAGAATGTATAAGCTATTCTAGAGGACCAATGAAGAATCATGCCACCTATCTCTAAACAGAGAGGAGATGGACAGAATGTGACCTGCTCTTTTTCATTTCATAATACTAACTTTAATACATAAGTCTCTAGGAAAATCTATTTCATGGGTAAAGGTGAGGAGAAAAGTCCAGGTCGTTCCTGTGACATACTTCTTGGACATGACTAATGTGGGAAGTTTTTGTGTTTGTGATTATGCATATTTGTTAAAAGTATTGTGGGGGTTTGAGGGGTTTGGAGGATTTGGAAGGGAAAGGTAAAAAATAAAGAAAATAAATGCTTCTTCATTAATTTTTTTTAAGTTTGATGAAAAAAAAAAGAAAAATAGTATTGTAAGAGTTCAGAGTTGAACCCAGGTGTTCTTCCTCTAAGCCCAATGTTTTTTTCTACCATATGACATTACCTTTCTGACTCACGTGTCATTTATATCCTAGAAAGTTGTGTACACAAATTCCACCAGCTGCTGTGTGACTGGTATCCATCCAAAAGTATTCAAAAGTAGGAAGCCATAGCACTTTATGTGAGATGAAATAGATTCTGGCTTCTCAGTTAAAAGAGGCCAGCAGTTCTTAGCTTGATCGATCCACTGACAGATATTGACTGAATGCCTAATGTGCACTCTGCACTCTTCAAGATACTATGCTGGGAATGCAGAACAAGTTGGGGGACTTAGCACACAATTAAAAAACAACAGGAGAGTGTAGAAAGTTAAATGCTAAACTGTGGTCACTCGAAATATAAATAGTAACCAGACTCAGAGAAGATGGAAAATATAATCTGGAATCATCAAAGAAGGCTTCATGAAAGAGGTAGAACTTGATTTAGTCTTCAAAGGAAGGGTAGAATTTGGTTGGACTAGGGTTCCTTATTTCACCATAAATGCATTTTAAAATGCAAGGTAAAAGGATAGCTAGGTGACTCAAAGGTTAGAAAGTCAGGCCTGGAGAAGAAAGGTCCTGGCTTCAAATTTGGCCTCAGATATTTTCTAGTTATGTGATCCAGGGCTAGTCACTTAATCCCAAATGCCTTGCCCTTAAGTAGTATTGATTCCAAGACAGGAGGTAAAGGTTGTATTGTTTTGTTTTGTTTTGTTTTTGTGGAAGGAAATTCAATGGTCATCTCACCTAAGACCCTCATTTTATAAATGAGGAAACTGAGGCCTAAAAAGGTTATATGACTTGCCTGAGTTCCCATAATAGTAAAGATGGCAGGATTTGAACCATATTCTCTAATTTCAAATCCTGTACCTTTCTTTTGTGCCATAATGAGTTAATCCAATGTCATCCATTTTCACGAAGAAAGAGAGTAAGACTATTGAGGAATGAACTGGGAAAGTCTTGCTAGGGAATTAATTAGGAGGCCTAGGGTAGGGGTATGTAAAGAAGACAGTTTTTCTTATGTGTGGTTCCAAGGGAAGTAGGATAGTCATCTCCACCCTCATTGACTCCACCCTTCTCCAAGAGAGACTTTTACTCTTGCTAGTAGAAGAAGCAAGAGATTGAGGCCAGAGGCCATCACTGTTCTCCTCTGAGAGAGGAGATACTGGGCTAGAAATATATCTGCTCCCTTAAAAACTGTTTAGTCTAGGAGATATTATCTAACTTTTTTCATTGTGGGGAGAGGTGAGGGAAGGAAGACACCAAATTCTACATACAAGGCTTGACCTCTTGCCCATCAGATACCAGTTTGACAATGAATATACAAAGAGAATGGCAAAAAAAAAAATCTGTTTATCCAAACTGGTAACAAAAAATATCAGAGAAGGTATACATATGAGAATACATACTAGACAAAGCAAGAATGAAGGAGCTCTTCCATTGGCAGTGAGATAACTCAGCTCAGCTGAGAGATTATGTTAGATTTCACACAAGAGGAAACTCCCCAAAGTCTCTAGAGTAGTAAATTGGAACACAATAGACTGCCAGATCTTATCATGTCTTCCCATAACCTTTTCAGCAACTAAAAATGGAGTTAGCCTCTTCTGTCTTCTCTCTCAAAGCTAGACAGAAATCCCTGGAAGAATTCTGAAGAAAATTTGTAGTCTAAGAGTCTCAAAGGAGACTGACCTTAAAGAGTCCCAAAAGGGGACTATACCCTTAATTAAAGGAATGTTTAACAAAACCTGGTGTTTGCATGTGTGCTTGATTGTAATCAGTGATTTAAAAGAGAATAGTATGGAACTATACAGTCAAGATCAACTATGTGTTATGAAGAAGAGTGAATTCAGAATCCTGAGACATTGGTTGAGTTCCAAATCTGGCTCTAACACCTAATGTGCAACCCTGGCCAATCAATTAATTGATTAACATTTATCTAGTGCTTACTATGTGTCAGACTCTGTGCCAAGTCATTTACCCTCTGTTCCCCAGTTTCCTCATCTGTAATATAGGGATAATGGTACTTTCATTGTTTACCAGGTTACTATGGAAAAGACTTTTTTAAACTATAAAGTGCTATATAAACATGACATTATTGAGATACCCACAGAATACTCTGCTCCAATATGATACCTTTGAGGTAGCCAAGGAAGAAAGATGACTAGAAGTGTTTTGGTTCAAGTCCATATTTCAAGGTTAAAATTAAAAACCACACTAGTTAATGGTGAACCAACAAAAAACACTTTTTTCAAACTCTGCCCTTGAGTTAAATTTCCAAAATGGTTTCAATAATTTTTTTTAAATTCTTACATCTGTGTAACATACCAGGAATGTTAGCATCTTGGAAGTATGATCCATATATTGATATTGTATCCTATGTATTCATTTACCAGACTCATGGTCAGATCACTTAATGATCATCGTATGGAAAGAGACAGTCCAAAGGACAAGCAAATTCCTGGGTGGGGCATTGCTGGCCACAGTGTCCTAGCTCAAGCCTTGTCAGACCACATTCCTTCACAAAGTGCATCTTAGATTAATCTCTTCCTCTTTGATTTCATGATTGTCAAATCAACCAATGTTAAAACCTATGTCATGTCACATATTCATGAATCACCTCCCACTTCACACTCCTAAAATCTCCAATAAAAGTTGGGGAACACGTGCGAGCCTCCCTCTTACATCTCTTGCCTTGCCTCTCTTGCCCTTGCTCTTGCTCTTGCCTCTTGTACCCCTTGATCTTACATCTCTTGGTCTTGCCTATATTGCTCCTCATGTCTGCTTGATTTGTGCAAAGCAGTTGCCCCACATATCTCCCATTAATCTTTTGGCTCTCTGGCCCATGGGAGGTATCCTGGAGCTCTCAGCTCCCCACATGTTCTCTTGTTTCTCCTACTTCTAATTTCTCTGCTTGTTATCTTCTTCTAGAGAGGTATTAACAGAGCTTGCGACTCCCCACATGTTGTAACTAGTTGTCTCTGAGTCTTTATTCCTGCCTTTCTCCCTCTATCTATAATCTATTCATCCATATTCCTCCAGTCTCCATTCTCCTTCTCAGGTCACCACCCAAAGGTTCATTATATAGGAACTGTAGGCGGTTCCTATAATCTTAGAACAGAATGCTCACCACTTAGGAATGCAAACTTAAAAGCAGCACTGAGAAATAGAGTCCCTAATGTTTTATTGTAATATAAACTTTTAAAAGGCATGAGGTATAGTAATATTCAATGGAATTCATGGATTTCATATATCAAGAATGAGTATTAATTAGATTTGATAAGAGTCAAAGTCCTTTGTGAATTCACAGGTTAGAATTAGATCATGAACTAGTAGTCCTGAATTTCAGCAAAGTAGTTTACAATGTCTTTCATGATATTGTGGACAAAATGAAAAGATTTAAACTAGATGATTCTTGTAGAAGATGGAATCAAAACTAGTTGAATGATCCAAAGACACAAAGATTAATGATTAATGAATCAAATCAATTTGCAAGTTTTCTAATAGAAAGTCCAAGGTAAGGATATGTCCCTTTGCCCTGCCCTGTTAAATATTTTATCAGTTTAAAACTATATGGCATGCTTGTCAAATGGATTGATATTCAGAGATAACATTAAATTGGAGTCAGCCAACAAGTTGAATGATAGGAGCAGGATTCAAAAAGATCTTAAGATTAGAACAATAGGCTAATACTAATGAGAAGAAAATGAAAAGAGATAATAAATGGGATGCTCTGCATTTGTGTTAAAAATATCAACTGCACAGGTTTAGGATGTGAGAAGATATGGCTAAGCAGCAATTCATGTGAACAGTCTTTAGATGAGTCATCAGTGTAACATCAGTCAAAAGTACTAATAATGTTTTATGCCATATTAATGGAAGCATTAGGCCAAGGATTAAGGGAATAATAGTTCTACTGTGCTCTGCTGTGATCAGAAAGAATTACATTTAGAATTCTGAATAAAAAACAATCAGTAGAATTTGAAGAGAATCAGATTTAGAGTAGCTGAAAAGCAAACTTCTAAGAATTAGAACTGTCTAAAAGTAGAATGGGTAACTGAGTGGAGGTCTTCAAGTGAAAAATGCGTTGTTGCTTTTCAGAGATATTTCAGGGTTATTCCTGCTCAAATGTAGAATGTACCTATGAAATCCCTCATTTGCCCCAGAGTCGATAAGTTTACAAATATTCTGAATGGTTCTAAAGATATTAATACATCCATTCAAATTATTAGAGTTTAGGAAGTTAAGAAACCAGACCATGGCAAAAATAAAAGCAACTGTGATCATCAAGAAATCAAGTCAATGTTTTCTTCACATGCTCCTTTTACTGTATATTTAGAGTAGTTTCCATTTTTTAATATAACTTTGGCATATAATGCATGTTAACATATTGTATGGGTAACAGAAAGAAGAATAAGAGTATAAACTTGCTAAGAATTTATAGGCTAGACTGTTATGAAATTTGAAAATATTAAAGGCTTAGAAATATTCTAGGTGCCTGTATTAATATATAAACATAATATTATTTGTGATTATCCAAGTCCTTTAATATTGGTGGAAGAGAAAAACTATTTTTATTTTTTATTTAAATTGTAATTGTGAAAATTAAAATCATTTTCCTCCACAGATGAAAACAAAAAAAAATGAACCTAGATGTGATACCACTTCCAAACTCATCATTGTGCGGCAAACACAAGCCTTCATTAGGACGATCTCCCTTGACCTTCTTTTCCCTCTCTCTGGAAGACTGGAGAAGAGAGTATCAGATTCTTCCTACTGCTTTACTGTTGAGAGGGCAGAAACTGGACTGACTCTCAGTTCACTCTACTTTGCATCTTTTGCCCTGCTTGGTTTCTCTGTTTTTGGTCTCCTTGGCTTAGGAATCAGTACCATATTTGTGTCATAAAAAAGAATTTGGTAAGACTCCTTTGCTTATTTCATCAATAGTTCCTGCTTGGTTTCATCTCCAAGGAAGGTCCCTGCTTGTACCTCCCATACCCTAATTTCCTGCCTACTTTTGTGTGTTCTCTTCCACTACATATTGTGAGCTCCTTGAGGGCAGAAATTCCCTTTCTTTTCTTTAATTGTATCCCTAGGCCTTAACACTGCTCTGGGCATATAGTCGACAAAATTAAATAATATTTATTGGATTGGATTAGATTGATGTTCTTAAAACACATGCACATAAACATACACACACACAAACAGTATCAGACAATATAATAAATTCTCAAGTAGGAAAAAAACTTTCTTGGAAATTTTTCCATGAAAATCACCTTTCTACCATCAAATAGTCCTCAGAGACCCATAAAAAAGGCCTCTCCAAGGATTTATAGAAAGTGGTTTTGGTTTTTGTTTGTTTGTTTGTTTTTTTAGGGAGTAAAGGTAAATAATATGTTCTTTTTACAAAATTTTACTTTAGGCAGTAGGATTTAAATTGACCAAGCATTTTGATTTCAGATATCATGATATAGCAGATAGAATGCTAAGCTTCAAATGAAGGGGCCTGCAATTAAATTCCAACTCTACTATTTTACAGGCTGACTAACTCTGGGAAAATGTCTCAAACTTTCTGAGCTACAATTTCCTCATCTCTAAAATTAGAGGTTGATTTGATGACCTCTGAGGTTCCTTACAGTCTTAAATCTATGATCCTAAGTTCTTGTTTTGCTCTATGATTGTATTTGAGAATGTCTCACTATTTATTATAGTGAAATCCCATCAAAAGGAGGAGCAAAGGAAGTAAAATAAAATGAAACAAGCCAATTTATTTTTGCTGACATTTAGGAAGGGAGCATGGAAGTCACAGTTCATAAAAATATTAGACAAATGTTACTTTGGGTTTCCATTTTTTGTGCTATTCCCATTGACAATTACCATGGATAATCTATGCCTTGTCTTCTGTACATTAAATCAACTGAATTACTGAACCAACTTCAATTGAATTCAATTATTAAAATTCAATAAATGAATCAACAAGCATTTATTGAATGCTAGCATTGTGTTTCTCTACTACTACTAGTGACAGTAATAGCTAGTATTTACATAGTATTTTAAGGGTTACTAAGTGCTGAACTTATCTCATTTGGTCCTTACAATAACCCCGAGACAAGTATGTGCTATTATGTTCCTGCTTTACAGATGAAGAAACTTAGCCAAACCGAGGTTAAGCAACTTCCCTATAACCATATAGCTAGATAGTATCTGAGGCCAGATTTGAATTCAACTACAATTATCCATCACATCACCTAGCTGATTTTTGGTTCTAATTAAGACCAAAGATTGCAATACATTCCAAGATGACCTTTCCTAGATGAGGGCTTCTCACACCGGTTTATTGTATTTTTTTCAATCTTACCAAGTTATGATTTATTTCACACGTGGAAGAAAGATATTTTCATTTTCACAAGACAAAATTTATAACAAAAATTAAAGTTACTTATTCCATTTATAGAATTTCTCTCTCTCATCTGAAAATTGATTTCTTTCACCTTCTTTTGTTTCCTCTGCCCATTCCTTTGGTGGTAGGGATAATAAGTAGTGAGATATTAAAAGCAGTAATAGTCATAGGACGATGGAGAAGAAATAAATTAGGGTCAATTCAGATTCTAGTCCCTAAAACCTGCCTAAGTATGAATATCAAAGATAATCTGAGGCTATTTTCCCAGGCTTAGTAGCCTTAATAGGATTTAGTCTGTATGAAGATGAGTCTTCCTGGTTCCAAGCCCAGTACCATCTAGCTTCTCCATGACTGACATTGATAGAAGGGATTTGACTTGTTTGGCTTGGCCACAGAGGATGAGTTTTGCGAAGAATTTGTGAAGAGTCCAATTTAGATTTGATGTCAAGGAAAACTTCCCACAAAAGAAACTGTCTAAAAGTATAATGAGCTGCCTTAAAAGATAATGGATTTACCTTCCTTAAAGGAAGCCTTCAAGCAAAAGTTTGTAATATGCTAAATGTAATATTTAGAAATTGGTTTGGAAATATAATATTAGTTTAAAAATTATTGTTGTGGTCACCATTTATAAAACTATTAACCCTTACGTCACGAGGATGATAGTAGCTTTTAACAATTTAATTTTAATATATAATCTATGAAAGAAATAAGGAGGGAAGGAAATAAAAAATATTTTCTAGCCTACCACCCTAATCTTCCCAGTCCATACGAGTGTCTTTTGCCCAATCCACCAATGCTAAATCACAGAAAGACCCTCCACCCCAGCCAAAGTCCTCCCAAGAAGAACCCCTCCTCTATGGTCTCATTTTTTATAATCTTCTTTCTCCACTTCACTTCCTTTCCCTGTACACTGGTCTATCACATCTCAAGAGCCAATCAAAGTCTCTGTTTGGAGCATTCCAGCTCACACTAATGGATGGCTTCGATAAGCAGAAAGTTCATGACCCTGGGAGGAAGGGGTTCCCTTTACACAAGCTGCATGACCATTAGCCAAGTAGGTTGTATATTTGAGTATGGGATGGACTCAATGGCCACAGAGATTGTTTCCAACCCTCAAGTTCCAGGACTCTAAGAAACTGAGATTCAGATACTCAAAACCTAGTATTTTAAGATTTATAAACCATTTTCCCTACAACAGCAGTGCAACATGGGAATGGGGAAGAGAGGAAATTGATGCTCAGGAAAATAATTTTCCCAAAATCAAGCCACTCGTTTTCTGTATACTTTGAGTAATATTTTTCCCAATTGCATGCAGAAACAATTTTTAACATTTGTTTTATCACATTTTGAGTTCCAAATTCTCTTCCTCCTCCCCTCCCTAATACAGTAAGCAATTTGGTAGGTTATACATGTGCTATCATGTAAAATATAGTTCCATATTCATCATGTTATAGAAGACCATCTCACACAAAAAAAAAAACTCATGAAGAAAATAAAATGAAGAATGATCTGTTTTGTTCTGCATTTAGACTCTATTGGTTCTTCCTCTGAAGCTGGATAACATTTTTTCATCAAAAGTCCTTTAAGAATGTCTTGGATTATTATATAGCTAAGGATAGCTAAATCATTCACAGTTGATCATCAAACAATATTGATGTTAATATGCACAATGTTCTCCTGGGTGTGCTCTCTTCACTTTGCATCAGTTCATGTAAGCCTTTCCAGGTTTTTTCTGAAATCACCCTGTTTCTCATTTCTTATAGTACAATAGTATTCCATTACAATCACATACCACAACTTGTTCAGCCATTCTCCAATTGATGAAAATTCCTTCAATTTCAAATTCTTTGCCAATACAAAAAGAGATACTATAAATATTTGTGTACAAATTGGTCGTTTTCCCTTTTTGATCTCTGGGGTATAGACCTAATAGTAGTAGTATTGCTGATCAAATAGTAATCACCTTTCTTGTAGCCCTTTGACCATAATTCAAAATCGCTTGGTTCAAAATCGCTCTCCAGAATGTTTGGATCAGCTCATAATTCCACAAGCATTAATGTTCCAATTTTCCCACATATTCACTAACATTCATCATTTTCCTTTTTTGTCATATTAGCCAATATGATAGGTATGAGGTGGTATCTCAGAATTATTTTAATGTGCATTTCTCTAATCAATAGTGATTTAGAGCATTTTTATATGACTATAGATAGCTTTGATTTTTGAAAACTACCTGTTCATTTCCTTTGACCATTTATTGGTTGGGAAATGTCTTGTATTCTTATAAATTTGACTCAATGCCTATATTTGAGAATAAGACCTTTGTGAGAAAAACTTTTAATTAGGCTACTTATTAGAGTTGGAAGTGCATACAAACACAGATCTTCTTAACTCCAAATCCAGTCCTTTTTCCCCCCCCAACACCATATAGTTTTTAAACAAATGTTACAAATATAGTCATTTACATTTTAAAGTATAAGATTAGACAATGATTTTTAGGTTAACATAGATGAAATAAAACATTTTAGGTTGGGGGCAGCTGGGTAGCTCAGTGGATTGAGAGCCAGTCCTAGAGACAGGAGGTCCTAGGTTCAAATCTGGCCTCAGACACTTCCCAGCTGTGTGACCCTGGGCAAGTCACTTGACCCCCATTGCCTAGCCCTTACCACTCTTCTGCCTTTACAATACACAGTATTGGTTCCAAGATGGAAGGTAAGTGTTTAAAAAAAAAAAAACATTTTAGGTTATCTATTTTTGTAGGTTTAATGTTAAGGGATGAGGCTTCTTTTATAAAATTGAAATTATATTGATTTTGGGGTTTTATATGATATAAATTTCCTCCCGCATACCACCCCCTCCCAGAAAGCCATCCCATATAAGAAAGAATATCTTTAAAGAAGTAAAGGGGAAAACTGGCAAAAGTGATCAATACATCAAAGAAATCTGAAAATACACGTAATGTTCCTCTCTGAATTTTTTATAGCAGCATATTTTGTTATGTTATGAAGGAATAAAATGGAAACAAAATAGGGGCCCATTAACTGGGAAATGGTTAAGCAAATTTTGGTATATGAATTCAGAGGAATATCATTGTGCTATAAGAAATGAAGATTATGATGAAAGCAGAGTCTTTCCAAGATTATGGAAAGACTTACTTGAACTGATGCATAATAAAGTAAATTGAGTCAAGAAAACAATATATACATTGATTATAACACTGTAAACAGAAAGACTAACAACCACAAAATAATTGAAAGTGAATGTTTTAAAATATTTCCAAAGAAGAGATATGAGATGCCTTCTCCCTTCTTCCACTCTTGTTCAGAGGTGGGAAGTCAATGAGTATAGTAAATTACATATCTTTTCAGATTTATCTGATGTATTGTTTAGTTGTGCTACTTTCTTTAAGTGCAGATCTGACCATGTTATCCCCTCATTCAGTAAATCAAGTGGCTACCTAACACCTCCAAGATTGAACATTAAATTCTCTGAATTCAAATTCCTTCATAACCTAGCCCCTTCCTACTTTTCCAGGCATCTTACAATTTACTCATCCTTCAGTCCAATGGCTCTGGTCTCATTATTATTCTCCATGTAAGACACTCCACTTCCCAACTTGATTATTTTCCCTGGCTCCATGTCTAGAATTTTCTCCCAGCTTGTTTCTGCATCCTCACTTCCCTGATTTCCTTCAAGACTCAGATAAAGTTCCAATGCCTCCCATCCTGCCCCCAGATTTCTGCAAGAAGCCTTTCCTAGCTCCCCTTAATCTGATTTTTCAGATAGATGAGATCTATCTATATATGGATACATATATAGCTAATACACTACCTCTTTCCTGTGTTATCTCTATATTTGTATATGTATGGATTACATGTGTATTATATATGCATAAATATATATGTACATATGCAGATATAGAGATCTTATTTGTACATAGTAGTTTGCATGTTTTGTCCTCATTAGACTATGAACAACTTGAAAGCAAAGACTGTATCCCTAGATTAGCACAGTGCTAGCACATGATATTTAATAATTTTTTTTAATTCTTTATTTGTTGATAGATAACAAAGAGTATATGTGTTTTATGGCTCTTTCCCTAAAGAGAGCTATGTGACTCTGGATATCTCATCTGAAGATGACTAGCCTTGGTGGCTGCCTTGTGAGTTCAGGACTTTCTGAGTACTAACTAGCAACAGTATATGCTTTTTTTTACCGCACCCTTCTTGGGAAAAGATTCTCAGATCACCACCTGCCTGATGAATGCCTTACTGGCCTGAAAATCTGAACCTTAGCATCTTCTGCTCAGGCAGTGGAGACTGGGAGAAAAATAGAATTTCATTCACAATTTTACGAGTTTCCCAAGTTTTTAGGAAAGTAAATATAATCAACAATTGGGTTGAGTTGGGTTGGATTTTTTTTTTATATTTATGAATTTCTGAGTCCTTAAGTCTCTCAGGAAAATATGTTAGCATTGACAAGTTGTTTCATGTTTTAAGTATTTGTCAATGGGAGCTTGGGAATCTTTTGTGTTTTAAGATTTCTTTTGTTGTAGAAGAAATAAAAAGTGGCCCTACACTTATTACCTATGAATCAAGCTAAGCAACCTTACTGTTTTCCTGGAATATTTCTAGGTGGGATCATAACAAGTCAGAGAGAGTGAGTAAAGCCTGATCTCCTTTGAGGTCAGCCTCCTCAAGGTAAAACTCAGTCCTCTTAGGGTGAGAGGGATGAGAACTCTTAGGGTGAGAGGGATGCCTTCTGTACCTCAGTTTCATATGCTATCTCATTTGAGCCTTACAACCCTATGAGGAAAATACAATAATTATCCCCATTTTACAGATGAGAATAATGAAGCTGAGAGCTAAGTGATTTGCCCAGAGTCCCTCCAAGTCTAGCACCTTGATCATTTTACCCTCTAGTCCCGTGCATTTGTGTGAGAGAAAAAAAGTGTATTTCCCATAAGAGTAGTACAGTCCAAATAGACCTGGAGTCAGAAAAACTTAGGCTCAGATCCTTCCTCCAGGAGTTATATAACTCTGTGTCCTTGGACAAGTAATTTAACTTTTATGACCTTCAATTTCCTCTTCTGTAAAATAAGGATAGCACTCATTTCACAAGATTTTGAAAATGAAATGTAGAGCATATTGCAAACCTTAAGCCCCATTTAAATGCAAGCCTCATTTTACAGATGAGACTCAGAAAATTCAAGTTGTTTGTCAGTGCTCACAAAGCCATTAAGTGTCAAAGATAGATTTTGTGTGATAATATTAATAATTTCTGTTTTATATAGCAGGTTTTACAAAGTGTTTTACATGTGTCCTCACAATAATCCTGTGAGAGAAGTACAATTCCCCATTTTACAGAGAAGGAAACTGAGGCTGAGAGAAATTAAGTGAATTACCCATAGTCACTCCAAGTCTAGCATTTTATCCATTTAACCACACAGCCCCTCCTAATAATAGCCTAGCACATTTGTATAAAAGATAAAGTAAAAGAGTAGGTCAATGAGTGTGGTCACACATTAAATTAAATCCTGCTATTGTATTTGCATATGTAAAATAATGAAACTGACTTTCATCCATCTAGAATGGTTTATGCATGGGCCCTGTCTGAAGGTGGGGAATAGATTAAATGAGTTCTCATGGTTCCATCTAGCTCAGTGACTCCAGAAACCTAAAGAAGCATTTTTCAATTACCAAAGGGAAGAGTATGAGCATTTCAGAGAGAGAATTTCCAGCTCAAGTATTAAAATGAATAATAACTTGACCTCTCAGAGACGAAATGAATATCGGTTCAATTCTTTCAAATACATCCAAATCTTTGCAGTGTTCCACATTAACATTTCCTTTCTACTTGAAATGTAGAACTGGTATTTTTCCATGTCAAACATCTACAAAAGAATTTTTTTCTAAGCAAACCATCTACATTATTTATAGGACAGAAAAAATGATAGCAGCCTAGTTGATTTTTCTTATCATCCTCTTATGATAGGCAAGGGCCATGAGTGACTTTCTTCCTTGCAAGTGTTCTTCATGATATAGGAAAGCCGGCTGCACAAGGGGTAATGAGCATAGATCATGACACACTTGTAGGCAGGAGCAAACCAGAACACTAGCAGTTGCCAGAACTGATCTATGAATGCATTAACACACAAGCTACAGCTCAGCATCCTAGCTCCCGAAATGCACAGATGTTGATGTTTTTGTGCTTGATTCTAAAGATGAGGCAGCGTGATCCAACTAGTATTTGATGTTTCCTCTGTCTTCTTCCCTTAATTCCAATCTCTAAGGCCTCTATATGTGTAGTAAGAGGAAAGGAAAAGAGAGAAGGAAACTCTGAGAAGATAAAAATAATAGGGAGCTACATTCTCTCACGCACATATAAAATGGAGAAAGACAGACTAAGTGGGAATCCCACACAAAATAATACAATTTTAAATAGCTGACCTAAGAAAAGAAATAGAGATGAAAATTCCCAGACATGGTTATGAACTCATAATTTTTGTCATTTAATATAGATAAAAAAGAAAGCCCTATTTCTGCTGATTGATGACTTTAATGAATAAATGTACTGTACAGTCAATGGTTTGGTAGTTTTAAGTGGATTAAATTTCCCTTGCTGGCAGGAACTGGTCTTAAATGAAAGTGTTTTCAAAGGGTCCTTCATTACCCCCCCCACACACTACTTCCCCCTCTCAAAAAAAAAAAAAGATAGAAAATCAGTCTGAATTTCAAACGACTTTGATCTTTGTGTTTATTTTATAAACTATTACCTGGACCCCATGTAGGCCCCTGTGGAGTAAAAACCAATTACAGTGCCTCAAATTGTGTGCTCAAGTAATTTTAGAAGCAAATTTTTCAAAATGTCATTGATCTGTTGTAAGAGCAACAACCTCCTTCTCATGCATAAAGCTTTTACACCCCTTCTAACCCCAACTCAAAAGAGAAACAGGAAAACAACTATACCTGCTATCATGTGGAATGCAGAGGAGGTAACAGTAAAAGCTTGGTAAGGAGAGTAGCAGCCTCCAAACAACATATATACAGGACTTCCTTCCTGAAAAGGGCACAAGAAAAGTGACAAAGCATTCTAAACTATTTATTCATTGTCAAAAAAGAAGCTAAGAAAAGCAGCACAAGGACTGCATAGGACTTGTCTGAGATAAATTGCGAGCCCTGATTCTCCTATCTTCACTGACTATAACACGGAATTCTTTTTACTTTCTATGCTGCATTCTGCTTCCTAAATCCAGAAAATGCATCAGAATATAGCAACTAAAGGCATATGATAGAGAACAAGAGGATTAACAGATTCAGAGCAGGAAGAGACCATAGAGACCATGTTCTCCAAGTAATTTCACATTATGCAGTACTTTTTTTTTTTAACTCTTACCTTCTGTCTTGGAGTCAATACTGTGTATTGGCTCCAAGGCAGAAGAGTGGTAAGGGCTAGGCAATGGGGGTTAAGTGACTTGCCCAGGGTCACACAGCTGGGAAGTGTCTGAGGCTAGATTTGAACCTAGGACCTCCCATCTCTAGGCCTGGCTCTCAATCCACTGAACCACCCAGCTGCCCCCTAGTACTCTTGATATGTGTGAGAAGCATGAAAAAGTTTACTTCCAAGAATACCTCATCAACAATCATTTATCATTTAGAGGCCTGTACGAGGCATTAGTAGCACAGCAAGGCCTCGGCCACACTGCCTCTAGGCTCCAAACTTAAATACAGCTCAGAACTGTGGTTCTTTTAGTCTCTCTCTCAGGTGGTGTTAAGTCCTCTCCAGTCAGAGCCTTCAGTGCATTAACTTCATAGTCATTTCCATTTCTCATAGATCAACTGTCCTCTTATAACCGTATTCCCCCTCTGTGCCTTAGAATAACTAAAGAAGATTAGGCACTGGAGTTGAAAAGAAAAGATTTGGGATTCCTAGGGAATTGTCAAAGATGGGGAAAGCAATAGAAATTTAGTAAAAGGAGTAAAAAGAAATTATCGATACATACATATATATATATATATATATATAATATGTATATATATATATATATATATATGGGGGCAGCTAGGAGGCCCTGGTGGATAGAGTGCTATGGGTGGAATTAGGAAGATTCCTCTTTTTGAGTTCTAATCTGACCTCAGATGCTTGCTAGCAGTGTAACTCTGGGCAAGTCACTTAACCCTGTTTGCCTCAGTTTCCTCATCTGTAAAATGAGCTGGAGAAGGAAATGGGAAACTTATCCAGTATTTTGGACAAGAAACCCCCAAATGGGGTCACAAAGAATAGAGCTCATTACTAAAAAAAATAGAAAATAAATTGAAAACTGAACAACTACAATACATAAATGCATATGTTTGCATATATAGAAAGAGGTAGAACAGCCTTGTAGATACAGAGAAAACCTTAGCATCAAGGAAATCTAGGTTCAAGTCCCTACTCTAAAATAACCAAGCTATATATGGAACTCTAGCAAGTTATTTAATCTCTCAATGCCCCAGGGAACTCTCTAAAGGCTCTTAGGTCACAAAATTATTGTCAATTAATAAGAGAAAATTTCTTCAACAATATCTTTCTACAGGTCTAGAGGGGTAGATATTTGTAATATATGCTTAATAAACATATATAAAATATATTTTCCCATAAATTTATATATACATATATTTTTACCCTTAGTCTCCCTTCCATGCTTCAGTCCTGTTTTCACCAACTGCCTATTAGTCAAAGTCAACACATCCAAAATTGAACTTCTCATATTCCACCCAATCCTTCCCCTCTACTAAACTGCATTTCTAGCAATGACATTATTGAATTCTTATTGATTGGACTGAATAATTCTACAGCAGACCCTATAACTATTACATATAACTGACTGAGAAGAGTAGCAAACATGAGTTCACTGTGTGTATTGTTTATTGATTTTCAAAATGAAGCCCTCTTCAAGGCTCTCCTCAACAATGGTGCCTCCATATGTAGGTTAAAATTACATACCTCTTTAAGGGATTAACCATGTCGGTTCCAGAAACTCTTGGCAAGCATTATTTGGACAGAGGATACTCTAGGGAATAGAGAAAGACTATGTAATGGTAGACATGTATGGGAAGTTGGCACTATCATGATTCTGTATTTGTTAAAAATTCTAGGGAAAAAAGCTGGAAATTTTAGAGACTGTTTGAATTTACCTACTATGGGTGATTATTCTTTCTCCCATAGTTTGAGATGAGATCTCATCTTGCTCCCAGATAAAGAGTTCATTCTCTCTTGTATTGAAATCAACATAATTTCTCCATTTTCTTTTTACTATTGGCTTGAACAAATGAGTTTACCAGTTAATCACTATTTGTGATGATTTTTTAATAAGCACTTTAATTCCAATATGATGGGAAGAAGCCAAATTACTAAGCATAAATTTATGACTACCTGGACCCTTAAGAATAACCAGGGTAAGGGGAAAGCCAGGTGGCTCAGTGGATTAAGAACCAGCCCTAAAGATGGTAGGTACTGGGTTCAAATATGGCCTTGGGCACCTCCTCTCTGCATGAGCCTAGGCAAGTCACCCCATTGTCTAGCCCCTTACCTCTCTTCTGCCTTGGAGTCAATATGCAATATTGATTCTAAGATGGAAGGTAGGGGTTTAAAAAAAAAGAATAACTAGGGAAACAGCTTTCCTTTTTAACTCAAATACATACCTTGGATTGGAGATGTTTGATGGGAAATGGATAGATATAATTGTAGCCCAATACTTCTCATGGTAACTAAAGAATACTCATCTTTCCCAGCACTCCCAGAGCTGAGCTATACCTCACCCCCAGGTAACAAAGCTGTTGCCTCTAATTTTCTCCACAGAGACAGGTCAGGCTTAACATCATATCTTTAATGCTACCCACATGTCTACACATTTTGACAAGCCAGATTGATATATCTAATTTACAGATATAATTACAGAGATGATTTTGTTCAGTGATTAAGCTAGGTGTAAAGCAGGGAGACAGGCTCAGTCAAGGTGTTTGCCAGTGTCATTCCTGTGTAGAATCCAAACAAAAGGATTCAATATGGTAAAATGGAAAGAGAACTGGAGACAAAGGAGAAGGAGAAATTCCACTTAATTTCCTTGGCCCTCTATTTCCCCATCTTCAAAATGAGAGGGTGGTACTTTGCTAATTTAAATCTATAATCCACATTGTTGGCGAAGTTCTCTAAATATGTCTATTCATAGATAATCTCATAATTGTATCATATCCCAAAATATTACAAAGGCTCCTCAGTGGAAATCTATAGAAATTCAAGACATTGGCCTAATTACCCTCACTGTAAAAAATAAGTAGTTGAAAAATATATTTCCTAGACTTTGCCACAGAGCCAGACAGGCTGGTCCATTAGTACTAATACCAAGGACAAGAATTAGATGTACAATAAACTGAACTCAGAATTAAGCAGAAAGAAGACATAAGACTGGGAAATTATACAATACATTCACAAAAATCTCAAAATTTGAGAGATGAATGAAAAGACCTCAGAATCTATCTATTTAGTCTAATCTACAAATGAAAGGAATCCCCGCTATTATCCACTTGACAAGTGGTTGACTAGACTTTTCTTGAAAACCTCCAAGGAACTAGAACCCAGCCTCTCACAGCAACCCATATCACTTTTGGACAGCTCAAATTGTTGGGAAGATTTTTCTTGGCATCAAACCTAAATTTTCCTCTTTGTAATTTCCTTCCCATTCCTCCTGCCCTCTGGGGTCAAACAGCACAAGACTAATCACTGTACGTGACAACCCTTCAAATACATGAAGACAACTGTCATATCTTCTGAGTCTTCTCTCCTCCAGGTTAAATATGCCCAATTCCTTCAACAAATATCTTTATGACATGATCTTGAGGCCCTTCACCACTCTTCTTGCTCTTGATAGTCTCCATGATTACCAATGTCTTAAACTATGGCACCCAGAACTGAATACATTACTCTGAATGAGGTCTGATGAGGATGGAATTGAATAAGATATAACTACTATTGTTAGAACCAATTTATCTCACGGTAGTCCAGAGTTGCATTAGCTTTTTTGACTAACACATTATATTACTGACTCATTGAATTTTTAGGTCATTAAAGCCCAAGATATTTTTCCAAATAGTCTTTTTTTCAATTATTTTAATCTTCTGACTATAAGAAATTCTATTTCTTTAGCATAAACACTATCCTAGTAATCTCTATAGTTACAAATAATAGAATACCACCACCTAATAAGAATCAAAAAAGTTATAGCATTATAAGCAAAAAAAGTATGACTTAAACCATTTCATCACAAGTCTATCAATACCCTACCATCTTTTTATAGTTTGGTGAGTGATTTCATGCTATCTTCCAACTGCCCTCAGTACTCCCATTTCACTTACATATCTGGATCTTTCTTCCTTGCCATATAGTCATCCATTCTGCCCCTTATATCTCTTGTCCTGGCCTTTTACTGCACAAACATTTCATTTCCCAACTCAACATGGTCCTACTTTCCTAGGTAATAACTGGTTAATCTGATCAATTAATCATTATTAACAGCTAATCAGCAATTAATGTTTATTAGACAGTAATATTATACCTAGAACAGCTAGGTGGTTCATTGGGTAGAGTGCAAGGCTTGAAGTCAGGAAGACTCATTTTCCAGAGTTCAAATACATCCTCAAACATATATTAGCTGTGTGACCATAGGAAAGTCAGTTGATTCTATTTGCCTCAGTTTCTTCATCTGTAAAAGGAGCTAGAGAAGGAAATGACAAACTACTTTTGCCAAGAAAACCCTAAAATGGGGTCATAAAAAGTCAGACACACAACTAAGATGACTGAACAAGAACAATGTCATGCCCTTCCTTCATTCCCTTCCCGTCCCTAGGTGAAATGGATACATTTGAACAATAATCTTTTGGAAATAATATACCCTCCTTTGTTGTTTAAATTCAAGAAGTGGATTCAATGGTTATAATTTCAGGTCTAGTAG
This sequence comes from Monodelphis domestica, assembly GCF_027887165.1. NCBI lineage: Eukaryota > Metazoa > Chordata > Mammalia > Didelphimorphia > Didelphidae > Monodelphis > Monodelphis domestica. The sequence goes on along the minus strand of NC_077229.1, from coordinate 199,984,327 downwards.
TAACAGATGATGGAACTATAGGAAAGGAAATAGAAGTGATATTTGTGGGGAATGCAGGACCATTACGGAACCCCTAAAATAACACCATATGGAGAACTGCATACTATACCCACTTTGCCTATATGTAGAGAGGGTTCCAAATATATTTCAGAAGCAGTGACAGGCTGAGTTGTCTCTTTAAGGACATTGCTGAGGGCATCTGGAAAATGCTCTGTCACTAAATATCTGTGACTAACTGCTATCATGCCCCACATGGCCAATCTAGGAGTCTTCTGCTGAGGATGAACCACTTAAGTCAGCCTCAGGTGCTGAAAGCATTTCAACATTGTTTTATCTGAAACAAACTTCTTGCCAAACAATAGCTGCTGAAGATTAAGCAGCCACCCATGAGCAGCAACTCTTGGTGTTCCAAAATGCAAAGCACTCTCAACTCTAGTGAAATAAAGAGATCTTGGAATTTTCTAGTAATAAACCAACCACAGATCTCCACTGTTATGATTCTATAACAGAGTGCCCATTAACTAGGCTTTAATTTTCATTTCCCTAAAGTCCTGAGTTGCTGTACTATAGCTTATACTATAGCTCTTGAGCCCCCACTGGTGTATTCTCCATCAATAATAAACAGATTGGTACTATTAGAAAAGGGATTGACTGAGAAAACATAGCAAGAACAATTGGTTCAAAACATTCTCTTCAAATCTGGAACATGTTCTCTCCTTATATTCACAAGGACTCCTGAGGAGAATTGGCTCAAATTTAAAATACAAAAGTAAAGTCCATAGATAACACTTTTCAAAGGGTCATGAGAGGTCCTGCTCCTGCAAACAATCTTCTCAAATGACTATCATTCCTTGGCCATATTCCTCTTGTGTCTCTTTACTCCCAATGCAAATGCATTAAGTATGATCACTCTGGTATATGTCTCTGCCACAATTTTAGTACTGATGAGATCTCTGGTAGGACTTTTAAATCGTCCAAATTCACAAGGTTGCTGCCTTCTATTTTGAGGTGTATGCTGAGTCACCAATTAAAGAAAGGGAACATAAAAGAGAGGTGGTTCCAACCCAGGTTCAACCTTACCTAGGCAAGACATGTACTTGAAACTACCATATGAATGGATAGCTCTCAGAAGGGAATTCAACACAGCCCTGCCACTTCCAAGACAAAAGACAAAAAGAAATGGGCATTCAGTTCCAACTCAGCAATGGAAGGAAGGAAGGAAGGAAGGAAGGAAGGAAGGAAGGAAGGAAGGAAGGAAGGAAGGAAGGAAGGAAGGAAGGAAGGAAGGAAGGAAGGAAGGAAGGAAGGAAGGAAGGAAGGAAGGAAGGAAGGAAGGAAGGAAGGAAGGAAGGAAGGAAGGAAAAAATAAAAAGATGAAAGGAAGGAAATCAGTTATTCAGTCAATAAATATTTATTAAGTGTCAGCTATATACCAAGCCAGGGAATTTTTCATCTGGGAAGTCATAGAGATTATGAGTAGAATTATAAGGAAGTAGTTATGCCCTTTCCAATATTAATGGAATGTGTGTATATACATACATATATGTGTGGGTATGTGTATATACAAATACATATGGCAGATGAAATAAGAAGCAAAGGATGGAACTGGCTAGATTTAATATGATTATGTAAATTTGTACTAATTCACCAAAAGAAACAATCTAGCCCCAAAGTAGAATTCCAAAATTGAGTAAATTAACTGCCCTAGGTGGGTGGAGTGTGGTCTCTAGAAGCTGATATGGAGGGATGCTATATCTTATGAGAAATAGCTACAGAGCAGCTAGTAAAATGCCTGAACTGAGGAAGTCCTGGTGTCATGTCAGAGTAACGAAGTAATCTCTTCTTTTTTTTTTCTGCCAACACTACAAAACCCTTAAAGGCACCATCTCAGCAATCCTGATTAATTTACCAGTGATTAATAGTAACTCATATTACTCAAGATCTTATATCTTAATTACCCCTATAGTTGTTCCTATAGCACAATACAAACCAGGTCAATTATACTGATATCCAAAAAGGATCTATAGTAGACAGGCTTAATATTGAACCAAGCTGATTGCTATCCCTATCCATGGTGCCTCACTACATCTCACATGAAGGATGAATGTCTTTTCCCTGCTGGTCTTATACCCTGAGGTCCTTTGCTTACCCCATTTAAAGGGACCACCTCATCCAATACACAACCACCTTAGCTCCTTTGCCTAGCCCTAGACAGCCAACTCTTGAAAGATTGCCACTGTCTTCAGGGCCACAGTGGCCAACTGATGCCACACAGATAATTTTTCTCACAACACAGAACCAAAGATTATAATTATTGCAACAACTTTGCCTACTTCTACAGATTACCTCCTTCTCCCAACCTTTTCTCCTCCTTGGAGTTGGGAGGAGAGAGTCTGTAGGAACGGATTATACTCAAGAAGTTAGACTACTTCTTTTCTAGTACAAACACACCAAATCAGAGTACTGAATTCTACACTCTAACGCACTAGTTCTGGGAACTGGCCACAGTGGGATTCCAAGAGCTTCATACCTGATAGGTAATATCTTTTCTATTTCTACCCTGAGTAGCCTCCTCAGTAGCAGGCTTGATATGTTCTTGGTTTCTGCCTCCCCTCACTTAGTGAAAGTCTTGTTCCCCTAAAAAGTCTTGTCTTGAAGTCAGTTATGCCTTTATTAGTTCCAAGGATCCAAATTTCTAATAATGGCTCTGTATACCACATAGTTAATACAATTTAAATGGAAGTTGTTGTTTTTTTTAAATCATTGAAAATATTACTCTTTTAAAACTAAAAAATGACCAGATGACACGAAAAGTATGCTCACACAATAAGAATTTCTACCACGTACAGCTCATTTTAGCAGATGACAATATGACATACATAAAGCTGTCAGGTCATCTCCAAAGGAAAGTCATCCAGTTCATGTTTCATATGCCAAATTAATTCTTTTTGACATTTAATTTATAACCTAAGGTACTGTGGATTTAAAACATGACTATGATAACAGCAGATTAGAGCAGTGTTCCATTTGACAGAATCAATTTATCAAGTTATTTTCATTGTGAGGGAGGGTCTTCATATAGATTCCTCCACATCAAATGGACAGGACACTGATCCCTTTAAGCAAAATATACTTTATCAACCTCCTCCTCCCTCACATTCTCTGCTCCCTTGGACTTAAGTAGCTTGATTCTCACTGTGCATAGGGAGAAGACTGATAAAGTGATCTATAACCATTTTCTCATTGTACCACTGGGGAGTAATGGGAGTGACTGTCCCTCCCCCTGACAAATTATCTATATGGCTAGTTTGCACAGTAGTCTGAGGAAAAATGCTCAGGGGAATGCATGGATCATCTGGATATAAGAGAACTATGCCAATTCCTCTGCAGCTAGCTCTTTCAAAGAACAAGAATTATGCCTACTTCCCAGTGGACATTACGGAATAACAGAATTTTAGAGTGCAAGGGGACATTTAAGATCATCTTGCCCATCTCCCCAATTTTGTAAATAGAAAAACTGAAACTCAGACATTAAAAGACTATTCCAAATTTACATATTTGACTAATTAAGGTCCTAAAGCTAGAACCCAAGTATCCTGACTCCTAGTTTTAAATTCTTTACACTATATACATATATAAACTTTATTTCCCTTGAGACAGAGGTTCTAATGTCACCATTATTCCTAATCAAGACTGAAAACAGAATACCAGGGAAGAAAAACATAGGCAGAACAGCCTCTTGGGCTTGGAAAGAAAATAGAGTCTATATTTATTTTAAGTATCAAATTTTAGCAGCTGCTTTGATTCAAGTATACCACCTACTAGAATTATGAAGAACTGTATATGAGACAAAATTTGAAATACTATACAATTAGGAGAAAACATAAATATCAAGGATAATTTTGCAATATTTCTTAGAAAACTTACCAATAAAAGCTGTAAATATTAAAACTAATCTCAAATAACTTAAAAATATTTATATTTTAGGAGATTTATTGATGATCATTAGAAATCAAGGAATAAAGTGAATACAAAATAAAGACCACGTGCCCATGGCTGATCAGTCAGTTCAAAAGCCCCACCTTACTGCCACCAAGCTCCCTGCAAGCCAAAAAGAGCTGAGCATGACCGCCCACTCAATATTTATCCCCTGTCTATAGGAAGTATGTAATGACAGGAAGTCAGTGGGTTCCTGGGAAATGTAGTACTTTTTTAGGGTAACAGATTTTCAATTATACATCCCTCCCCCCTGAGATCCATGGAAGACTAGTCTCTCCAATGGATCTTGTCAGCATAACCAACATTTAAATTATAATAATTTGGGGATAAAAGGAAAAGAGAACAAAACCAATGATTGCCAGGCTCAATGACAAAAAGCCAGTTAGGGGGCAGTCCCCTTCAGCATAAGAGTATACATACAAAACAAATGCATTCAACCCCACACAGTTCAAATCACCATATCCCAAAGTTCACTCTGGATCTTCTGGTGCAGTGTGTGGTCTGTGCAGGCATCTTAATGGTGCCTTTTCCAAACAGTTCATTTTCTGGATTTGGAGAGGTAACATGTTTCTTAACCTAAAATTACTTTCAAAAAGAATTTAAACTTTGCATTTTAGAATAATAATACATTTCCTCCTGAAGAGAGTGTTGAAAAACACAGGGATCATTTAGGGATATATGGCTGAGTTATGAGGTATATGAATCAATTGGCAAAAGAAATAAAAAACATTAAAAAAAATCCAAATAAAAGAGAAAAGATAACTTCTGGATGAAATATAGACTATCAAAGTCTTATGTGAAAAAATTCTAATAAACCTATAACAGGTCCTTGAATCAGGGCCCAATTAAAGTAATTTCTATCCCACAAGTCTGTAGGACAAATGCAGTAATATTTCACTTACCCATTTGTAGCCAAGACTACAGGAAGTTGCCATACTATAAGAGAGAATAAAGGATTAGATTTTTGTGTGATAGGGAAGTGTCATTCCCTGGTCGATTTTACCTTTACTCTCAGGGATATGGGAAGCCAGGATGATAGTCAAACTACAGTACTTGTCTGTGAGTATTTCACAAAGAGTGTGGATATAAGGCATCCTGTGTCTTAACGTATGTCAAGCGCCACAACCTCAAGTCTCACACTTTTGTATTGGCTTGGAAGTTCATCAATCCTACTTGGATTGGTTTGGCCCTTTTCCACCTTGTACTCCTTGGCACTGTGCAGATATTCATCAACTCCATTGGGATTGGTTGGTCTCCTTGGCCTTGTGCTTCTTGGCACTGTATAATGGCTCTTTTGTTCCCTTCTCCAGGAATCAGACACAATCATTAATCACAGTCCCATAACATTTATCGATAAATGGCAGGTTTCCATAGTCTAAAGCTTTTGGGTATGCATTAATATAATAGCAAATATATATTTTAACTTATATTACTACAAAATTTAAAAAATTAAAGAAAAATCTTCTCAATACTATTGACATATGCTTCAAACACAAAAACAAAAGGAGAGAAAAATAAAACTGAAATAGTATATTGCCCATGCAAGCAAAAATAATAATAAAAAGTTTTAAAAATAAAAAATATGTAACTTACAATCATTGACACACTGTTGTCAGCTAGGGAAAGGTAGAATACAAAGGTTCCTCACCCAAAAATGAGGTCCATTTCCTTTTCAAACTTGGCCATGATCCACTAACACTTTTTTTTAAAATATATTTTATTTGATCATTTCCAAGCATTATTCGTTAAAGACATAGATCATTTTCTTTTCCTCCCCCCCAACCCCCCATAGCCGACACGTAAATCCACTGGGCATTACATGTTTTCTTGATTTGAACCCATTGCTTTGTTGATAATATTTGCATTAGAGTGTTCATTTAGAGTCTCTCCTCTGTCATGTCCCCTCAACCGCTGTATTCAGGCAGTTGCTTTTCCTCGGTGTTTCCACTCCCACAGTTTATCCTTTGCTTATGAATAGTGTTTTTTTCTCCTGGATCCCTGCAAGTTGTTCAGGGACATTACACCGCCATTAATGGAGACGTCCATTACGTTTGATTATACCACAGTGTATTAGTCTCTGTGTACAATGTTCTCCTGGTTCTGCTCCTCTCGCTCTGCATCACTTCCTGGAGGTTGTTCCAGTCTCCATGGAACTCCTCCACTTTATTATTCCTTTGAGCACAATAGTATTCGATCACCAACATATACCACAATTTGCTCAGCCATTCCCCAATTGATGGGCATCCCCTCGTTTTCCAGTTTTTGGCCACCACAAAGAGCGCAGCTATGAATATTTTTGTACAAGTCTTTTTGTCCATTATCTCTTTGGGGTACAGACCCAGCAGTGCTATGGCTGGGTCAAAGGGTAGATATTCTTTTGTCGCCCTTTGGGCATAGTTCCAAATTGCCCTCCAGAATGGTTGGATCAATTCACAACACCACCAGCAATGAATTAATGTCCCTACTTTGCCACATCCCCTCCAGCATTCATTACTTTCCTTTGCTGTTATGTTAGCCAATCTTCTAGGTGTGAGGTGATACCTCAGAGTTGTTTTAATTTGCATCTCTCTGATTATAAGAGATTTAGAACACTTCTTCATGTGCTTGTTAATAGTTTTGATTTCTTTATCTGAGAACTGCCTATCCATGTCCCTTGCCCATTTATCAATTGGAGAATGGCTTGATTTTTTGTACAATTGATTTAGCTCTTTATAAATATGAGTAATTAAACCTTTGTCAGAGGTTTCTATGAAGATTTTTTCCCAATTTGTTGTTTCCCTTCTGATTTTAGTTACATTGGTTTTGTTTGTACAAAAGCTTTTTAGTTTGATGTAGTCAAAATTATTTATTTTACATTTTGTGATTCTTTCTATGTCTTGCTTGGTTTTAAAGCCTTTCCCCTCCCAAAGGTCTGACATGTATACTATTCTGTGTTTACCCAATTTACTTATGGTTTCCTTCTTTATGCTTAAGTCACTCACCCATTTTGAATTTATCTTGGTGTAGGGTGTGAGGTGTTGATCTATTCCTAGTCTCTCCCACACTGTCTTCCAATTTTCCCAGCAGTTTTTGTCGAATAGTGGATTTTTGTCCCAAAAGCTGGGATCTTTGGGTTTATCGTATACTGTCTTGCTGAGGTTGCTTTCCCCCAGTCTATTCCACTGATCTTCCTTTCTGTTTCTTAGCCAGTACCAAATTGTTTTGATGACTGCTGCTTTGTAATATAGTTTAAGGTCAGGGACTGCAAGGCCCCCATCATATGTGTTTTTTTTTCATTATTTCCCTGGATATCCTTGATCTTTTGTTCTTCCAAATGAACTTTGTTATGGTTTTTTCTAAATCAGTGAAGAAGTATTTTGGTAGTTCAATGGGTATGGCACTAAATAGATAAATAAGTTTGGGTAGGATGGTCATTTTTATTATATTGGCTCGTCCTATCCATGAGCAGTTAATGTTTTTCCATTTGCTCAAGTCTAGTTTTAGTTGTGTGGCGAGTGTTTTGTAGTTGTGTTCATATAGTTCCTGTGTTTGTCTTGGGAGGTAGATTCCTAGGTATTTTATTTTGTCTAAGGTGATTTTGAATGGGATTTCTCTTTCTAGTTCTTGCTGCTGAACTGTGTTGGAGATATATAGAAAAGCTGATGATTTATGTGGGTTTATTTTGTATCCTGCAACTTTGCTAAAGTTGTTGATTATTTCAATTAGCTTTTTGGTTGAATCTCTAGGATTCTTTAAGTAGACAATCATGTCATCCGCAGAGAGTGATAACTTGGTCTCCTCCTTGCCTATTTTGATGCCTTCAATTCCTTTATCTTCTCTAATTGCTACTGCTAGTGTTTCTAGTACAATGTCAAATAGTAGAGGTGATAATGGACATCCCTGTTTCACTCCTGATCTTATTGGGAATGCATCTAGTTTATCCCCATTGCAGATGATATTAGCTGATGGTTTTAGATATATACTGTTTATTATTTTTAGGAATGACCCTTCTATTCCTATGCTTTCTAGTGTTTTTAATAGGAATGGGTGTTGTATTTTATCAAATGCTTTTTCTACATCTATTGAGATAATCATGTGGTTCTTGCTAGTTTGCTTGTTGATGTGGTCAATTATGTGGATGGTTTTCCTAATGTTGAACCAGCCCTGCATCCCTGGTATGAATCCTACTTGATCATGGTGAATGATCCTTCTGATCACTTGCTGGAGTCTTTTTGCTAGTATCCTATTTAAGATTTTTGCATCTATATTCATTAGGGAGATTGGCCTATAGTTTTCTTTCTCTGTTTTTGACCTGCCTGGTTTTGGAATCAGTACCATGTTTGTGTCGTAAAAGGAGTTTGGTAGAACTCCCTCTTTGCTTATTATGTCAAATAGTTTGTATAGTATTGGGATTAACTGTTCTCTGAATGTTTGATAGAATTCACTGGTGAATCCATCAGGCCCTGGGGATTTTTTCTTAGGAAGTTCTTTGATGGCTTGTTGGATTTCAATTTCTGATATGGGATTATTTAAGAATTCTATTTCCTCTTCTGTTAGTCTAGGCAGTTTGTATTTTTGTATATATTCATCCATTTCTCCTAAATTGGTGTATGTATTGCCATATAATTGGGCAAAGTAATTTCTAATGATTGCCTTAATTTCATCTTCATTGGAGGTGCTGTCCCCCTTTTCATCTTTAATGCTGTTAATTTGCTTTTCTTCCTTCCTTTTTTTAATTAGATTGACCAGTACTTTGTCTATTTTGTTTGTTTTTTCAAAGTACCAGCTTCTTGTCTTATTTATTCACTAACACTTTTTTTAATAAAGAATAGTAATACAAGTAATGCACATCCAGAAAGTATCAAAATCCCCAAAAGTTATAATAGCCCATTTAATGACAATAGCAAAAAACCCCACTATCACATTTCATATAAGTTGCTGTATGACATAAAAAAATCTATGAACTGATGGATATTTGTCACAATTTTTACAGATGTAGCAAATCTTTCAATCTTGGCAAACATTTTTAAACAAAGTAAAACTTATTTGGGTCTAGAACATCATCAAGAAATTTAGATTGTTCTGGTGGAAGTAAATTAGTCTGAAGAGTTTTGCAGGAGTTCTTTTTTTCAGCTTCCTGCTTCACACCTTGGTAGGAACATCTCTTTGGTTCTCTAAAATTTAATACAACATTATTTATAATAGAAATAGAAATAGAAAATATCATCCATTCAGAAACCACTAGCTATCTAAAATTATTTCTGAAGACCCCTTAAAATTACAATTTAAATTCTTAGCTCATTAAATTCTTCAAAGGTTGTTAGCCAGGTTGAGTCCATCCATCATCTGTGTGACACTTAACAAATGCAAAATGGAAGAAAAAGCTATTTATGGGCTTTACAATATTTTGTTCAGTATACTTATAGGGGAAAGGTAACAGAGTATATCTAATAGTTAAAATACAGTAGATTAAACTGATTCAGTTTAATAATAACAGAATAATATTGATCAGATTAATATATGAACTTAAAACCAACCAAATTGAATCATAGACAAAACAATCAGAAAAATACAATGAAATACAAAGACTTTTATAAAACATTGGAGTCTAAAAAGGTTTAAAATTTCACCTCCAGACTCTTTAAAATTCCTTTCTCTATCTGTTCAGATTTCTTTTGTCAGAGCTCTGGGATCTCCCATACTGAGGGAGAACATGGTTGTGAGGAATCCCAAACTGGATGAACCTTAGAGACTGGGCAGGCCCAACTGGCAAAGGATTGTAGGCAGATGAATTTTTTCCCCTGAATCTTAGGCATGATAAGTGAAAGGATCAGTGCACTCATGAAAAAACATACTAAAACTGAAAGTTGTTTGAAATAGGTAATGCACTGCTCTTTCAAAGAGTATCCCATGCTTGTAATTTTTACTTCCTGTTTGGAAGAGTAACTTCCTTCTTTCCTTCCCCTTCCCCCTTGAGGTAAAATGCTAGGGAGCAGTTTCTTTCCCCAGCCACATGGAGAGGGAGTTAGGAGGCTAATTGTTGCCTAAGGAAAATACACCCCAGTTTTTACCATTGCCTGGAGAGCAGCTCCAAGTTTGTGAATTCAAAAGACACAGCAGCATCTACCAACAGTCTGGGGACCTGGGGCTGGGGCTGGGGCCAGATGAGCAATCGGGCCGGAAGATTATGAGGAAGCAGTCTAAAAATACCCCGGCCAGTAGGGAGAGTGACCAGGCAAAAAGTAGGGAAAGAAAAAGGCAGCAGATCCGGTAGAGAGTTCAGAGTTAGATGGATGGGTGGGGTGAACGAAAAGCCTTAGGAGGAGAAACGTGGCTTTAAAAGTTTTATCTAGGCTATCTTTAAAAGATTGAGAATTTTTTTCCCAACTTCTGACTGCCATAAATGTAAACATTAAAATTAGATCTCAATAATGAAAATGTTATATTTTAAGGGATTTATTAATGATTATAGAAATCAAGAAATAAAGAGAATACAAAATAAAGACCACGTGCCCATGGCTGATCTGCCAGTTCAAGCGCCCACCTTACTACCACCAAGCTTGCTGCAAGCCAAAAAGAACCAAAGCAAGACTGCTCACACTCAATATTTACCCCCGTCTACAGAATGTACGTAATGACAGGAAATCAGTGGGCTCCCAGGAAATGTAGTTCTTTTTTAGGGAAACAGGCTTTCAATTATACAAAGCAAGGCAAGGTGAGTAATTAGCTATCTCTTAATTTCCCCTCCCCCCAGGTCTCTATTTAAATTTACTGTTCAGTTCTGATTTTGTAATGTTGCTAAACAGTAATTTTTTCTTCTTACTCTTTCAAATTAATACAAGATTATTTATTCATTCTTCAACAGAATATTTTCAGATTCCTAGAGTTTTTAATAAAAGCATTTCTATAGTACTTTAAGGTATACAATGCACCTGAAAGATAGATGCTTTTATCCACATTGAGAAAAGTAATGCTAAGAGAAGCTCAATTCTTTCCTCGACTGAATATTTTGTAAGTGTCTGAGGCTGTTTGAATTCAGGTCTTTCTAACTTCAAGTCTAGCTCTCAAGTCTACCATACTATCACAGCTCTTCTTAAAGTCCTCTTTATTTTTTTTTGTAACCCCCTGGCCCAAGGCCCTTTGTTACAGTACTTTCTCCTTATTGATAGAAATAAAGATATAACCCTGCTTGAAGCATCAGTGAAATTGATGAGAGGTGAGAAAGCACCCATATTCACCAGTTCCCCTTCAGTACTCTTCAAGGTCAGTCCCCTTTGGTCAAGCTTCAATTCTCCTTCAGCATTCTTAGTGCTTAGAATGTTCCTGGCTTCCAGGTTCAAGAAAGATGATGGAAGATGCAAGTCCCATTTAAGGGGTTTCCCTCAAGTGAGATCCAGTCTTCTCTATCTTAGTTGAGCTAGATTGCCTTGCTCCCAAATGGAGAGTTCCAGCTTCACTCTGTATTGTCTGATATATTTTATATGAACCTGCTCTGATTTGTTTTGCTGTGGTTGGGATAAATGGATTTCTTTGCTATTCTTTTTATGTGCTCATAGTGGAACTAGTATTTGGTGGGAAAGGGATCAAGTCTTGTACATAAAGCTTAAGATGCCCCTGAATCTCAAAAAAAATGATAGTGATCAGAAATTAGATGGAACTGGAGCATATTCCCTAGATTAATAATATTTAAGTAAGTTATAACATATGATAGATATGTAATACTCATATAATATATAACACATAATACTAGTCTGGTGTCCCCCCACCTCTGAGAAGTACAGAGTGGCAGCCTCTAGCCTCAATTTCTTGTTTCCCCTCAGGGAATGAAAGACTCCCTTGTAGAAAAGTGACAGGAGAAGAAGTTAAAGATGTCTATTCCACTTCCCTTTGTGCCACACACAACAGGAACTCCTTAAAACAGAGGGACCACTCTTTCTTTACACTGCTTTCACTATATTGCAAATCCCCATTTGTTTTGTTGTTAGAAATCATATATTCATTGGTGTGGTATATGTTTTATTCTATGAAAGATGTTTAAAACTTTTCTAATTTTAGCTTTGGGAAAAATAATTTTAAAATCATTTCTTAATACCTAAATCATTGCCTGGGTGCTATTTAAATTGCTACTTGGATTTCCTAATACTTCCATTATCAAAGTTGATGTGAAAAATCAGATTCTCCAAATTGCCAGTTAAGAAAAAACTTGCAATGATAATACAATTTCATTTAATAATAATATCAATTGATAGCAACATCACTTGCAAATACCTTTTTTTTTTCCAAATTGCTAAAGGTTTAGTAATTGGAGATAATCTGGTATAAATAAAAACACTTTATAAAACCAATTTTTATGATAATCTTGTTTGTCATTTGTTATGATACAACAGTATTCCACTATAATCATATACCACAACTTGTTCAGCAATTCCCCTTTATTTCTAAACTATATATTCATTTTGACTTTACCTTGGTATATGATGTGAGGTGTTAATCTGTGCCTAGTTTCTGCCTTACTCTTTTCCAGTTTTCCAAGCAGGTTTTGTTGAATAGCAAGTTCTTTCAGAAGCTTTCGTGTTTGTTTTAACAAACACTAAGTCATGATGGTCATTTATTACTGTGTACTGAGTAACCAATCAATTCCATTGATTCACTACTTTATTTCTTAGCCAGTACCAGGTTGCTTTGATGATTATCACTTTATATAATAGTTTGAGTCATCTTCCTTCATATTTTATTAATTACCTTTATATTCTTGACCTTTTGTTCTTCTAGATTAATTTTATTTTTTTCTGGCTCTGTGGCATAAATTTTGGGGAGTTCTGTTGGTATGGCACTGAATTGGTAAATTAATTGGGAAGAATTATCATTTGTATTATATTGGCTCTCGAGCAATTAATATTTTTCCAATGTTTTATCTCTGACTTTATTTGTGTGGTGTTTTATAGTCATGATCATACTGTTCCTAGTTTTCTCTTGGCACAGACTTTTGAGTATCTTATATTGTATAGTTTAAAATTTTAAATAAAAGTTATCTCTTGCTGTTGGACTTAATTGGTAGTATAGAGAAATGCTGATTATGTGAGCTAAGCAATGGGGGATTTAAGTGACTTGCCTAGGGTCACACTTCTATAAAGTGCCTGAGGCCAGATTTAAAACAAGGATCTCCTGTCTCTAAGCTTGTCTATTAGTTTTTTGATTTATTCTCTAGGATTCTCTAGTATGCCTTCATAACATCTACAAAGGAGATAAGCTTTTTTACTTGTCTATTTTAATTCTTTTGGTTTCTTCTTCTATAATTGCAATAGCTAGCATTCCAAGTACAATATTGAATAGTAGTAGTAATAATGGGCATACTTGCATCACTCCTGAATTTACTGGAAAGGCTCCTCATTTACTTCTTTATGTTTTGCTGATAATTTTAGATACATTATGCTTAACATTTTCAGAAATTTATTGCAATGTTCTCTAGGATTTTAATAGGAATGGGTATTGTTTTATCAAAAGGTTTTTCTACATCTGTTGAGATAAACATTTAGTTTCTGTTGGTTTTGCTCTTGACATGACCAATTATGCTGATAATTTCCCCAAAATTAACCAGTCCTGCATTCCTAAAACTCACTTGATCATAATGTAGGATCTTTGTGATATGTCCCTATAATCTCCTTGCTATTATTTTATATAGCATTTTATAGCACTATTCATTTGTAATATTGGTTGATAGTTTTCTGTCTTTTCCTTGTTTAAGTATCAACACCATATTTGTGTTATAAAAAGAATTTAGAAGAGGTCTTTCCTCAACTATTTTTCCAAATACTTTATATATTATTGGGATTATTCTTTAAATGTTTGGTAGACTTCACTTGTAAATCCATCTGACCCTTGGAATGTTTTCTTAGGGAAATCATTGATGGCTTGTTCAATTTCTTCTTATGAGATGAGCTCAAGCTCTAATACTCCTCCCCCACCGTCTGATCTGAAAGCCTCACTGACTGAGCTCCAAGGGGGAAAGGCTGCAACAAACTACAGGCAACAACCTTGACAACAGGGCAGGAAGCCCAGCTCCTACTCAGCTTTGAGTGTCAGCTGGGGAAGATCAGACTATCTGACCAAACAACAGAACAGAGAAGAAGCCCCTTCAGGACAGAACATCCCAAACTCACAGATCCAGCACAAAATGAGAAGAGGAAGACTACAGGCAACTACAGGGGGGGAGAAAGGTGTTAATATGAGTAAACAACAGAAAAAGAAAAAAAGAAATTGCAATCGACAGCACCTATCCAGGCAATGAATAAAGAGCAAATGAAACAGAGAAAGAGCAAGGAATACCCAGCAAAAACAGAGAAACTCCAGCAAACAGGCTTTAGGAGAATTCAAAATGCAATTCAAAAAAACAATTAAGAGAGGCTGAAGACAACTGAGAAAAGAACTTAAAGAGCAAAATAAGTCATCTGGAAACAGAAAATAGTGACTTGAAAGCCAAAATTAATTATGTTGAAAATGAGGCAAAGAAGATGAAGGATGAGGCAAAGAAAATGAAAGATGACCTCCAAAGAAAATCAGACCAGAAGGAGGATGACCAAAAATCCAGGGATGAAATTCAGTCTTTAAAAACTAGAATCCAGCAACTAGAAGCAAACAACCTCACAGGGCAACAGAAAACAATAAAGCAAAATCAAAAGAATGAAAAAATTGAGGAAAATATGAAATACCTCATCCACAAAATGGAAGATGTAGTGTAAACCTTAAAATTTCTTACACTTATAAATGTTGGAAATTTCACCATTGGGAAATTTCATACTTGAAAAATTTCCTATTGATAGTGGGAACTCTATTGGAATGTGAACCCCATTGGCATGGGAGGTTCCTCCTCCTCCCTTCTTAAGATTACTTTAGGACAGAAACCTTTTGCTGAACAATGGAAAGGGCTTTGACCTATGCTTAAGCATAGAACAGGAATTTCTTTGAGTCATGATTGCTTTTAGAATTGATACAATAGAGATATTTGGAATGATAGAACCAGGTCTTGGAAAATACAATTTCCACCCCACTCAGTCCTAACAGGATTTAGGAAGGGCTGCAGCAAAGGATCAAGATTTAATTATTGAGAATATGATCTTCAACAGACATGTACAAAGCCACAGACCTCTGGGCGGTCCTGGGTTAAGCTAGAGCCACCATTGGCACAGGGAAGACATGGACAGTGATTGGTAGATGTGAGAACTGAGGGGAGGGAACTTGGATGGTTTCCTTAAAGATAGAGGTCGTTGGTTGGAGAGGTGGTGCTTGGAGAGTCGGCTTTGAAGGAAGCTGGAGGTAGAGGCCCCTGAGACTGTTTCTCCATTTTGGTCACGTGAGTAATAGGGACTGATCTCCTTTCTTTGCCCCAGCTATCTAAGGGCTTGGGCCTTTTGGCCCAGCCTAAACAGAAGGGGTATTTAAGCCCTATTCCCTTCTCTCCCCTTTCTCTCTCCCTCTCTCTCTCTATCTCTAATACCTTTCTTCATCCTGTTTGTAATTAAACTCCATAAAAGGTTGACTGCTGGCTTGAGTTTTCATTTAGGAATTACATAGCTGAATTCCTTGGCGACCTTAAATTAATATATATCAGTCTTTTAAAGTGATTTCCTTGTCACAGTAGAAAACAGGTCTAGGAGAGACAACTTAAGAATAATTGGTCTACCAGAAGACCATGACAAAAGAATAAGCCTGGACATCATTCTACAGGAAATTATCCAAGAAAACTACCCTGACATTCTAGAGCAAAAAAAGTAGAGATTGAAAGAATCCACAGATCACCTCCTGTACTTAATCCCCAACTGACAACGCCCAGGAATGTTATAGCCAAATTCAAGAACTACCAGACCAAGGAAAAAATATTACAAGCTGCTAAGAAAAAGTCATTCAAATACCATGGAACCACAGTTAGGATAACACAGGATCTGACTGCATCTACACTGAAGGACCAAAAGCCATAGAATATGATATTCCAGGAAAGCAAGGGAACTAGGTTTACAACTAAGAATCAACTACCCAGCAAAACTGACTATATTCTTGCAGGGGAAAGTATGGTCATTAAATAAAATAGAAGACTTCCAAGAATTTGTAAAGAAAAGAACGGACCTGAACAGAAAATTTGATGCCCAAACACAGAACTCAAGAGAATGATCAAAAGGTAATTAAGAAAGGGGAAACAAAAAACAAAACTTTTTTTTAAGAGACCAAATAAATTAAAATGATTTGTATCCCTTCAAGAAAAGAGGATACTGATAACTCTTAAAAATTGTTATTATCACCTGGGTAGCTAGAAGAATTATACTTAGAGGTTACAGTGACAAACTATATAGGCTGAAATGCCAAGACATAAATATGTATATAGATATATGTATGCATATATATATATATATATATATATATATATATATGTGTGTGTGTGTGTGTGTGTAACTAGAGGTAAAAAAGAGGTTACTACTAAGAGAAATGGGGGAAGAAACAAAATGATGTAAATGTATACATCATAAAGAAGCACATGGCAGGAGGGAGGGAGAACACCAATACACTGGAAGGGTAAAGATGTTGGAGATAGGAAATACTTAATTCTTATGTGCATTGAAATTGACTCAAAGAGGGAAGAATAATCAAATCCATAGGGGCAGATTTGCACCCTATAAAGAAGTAGAAAGGTAACAAACAGACTGGTGGGGAGGGATGCAATACAAGGGAGAGAGAGGGTGGGGGTGTAGTTTAAAAAAACCATAAAGAAAATAAGAAGGAAATAAGAAGGGGGGGATAGAAAGGGAAGTAAAATAAGAATGGGAATTAGGGGCACTGATTAAAAACAAAACACTGGTGTAGAAGGAAATAGTGAAAGAAGAAAGGCCAGGACTAGAAGTGGAAATCAAAATGTTGGGAAATACACAGCTGGTAATCATAACTCTGAATGTGAACAGAAAGAACTCACCCATAAAACACAAGCAAATAACAGAGTAAATTAAAAACCAAAATCCTATCATATGTTGTCTACAAGAAACAGACATGAAAAATGTAGATACACATGGTAAAGGTAAGCAGATGGAGCAGAATCTATTGGGCATCAACTGAGAAAAAGAAGACAGGAGTCACAATCATGATATCTGACAAAGACAAAATAAACATAGATCTAGTCAAAAGAGATAGGGAAGGTAATTACATCCTAATAAAAGGCAGTATAGACAATAAGGAAATATCAGTACTCAACATGCATGCACCAAAGGGCATAGCATCCAGATTTCTAAAGGAGAAACTAGTGGAGCTCAAGGAAGCAATAGAAAGAAAAACTATATTAGTGGGAGACCTGAACCTTCCTCTATCAGAACTAGATAAATCAAACCAAAAAATAAATAAGAAATAGGTAAAGAAGTGAATGAAATCTTGGGAAAATTAGAGTTAGTAGATATGTAGAGAAAAATAAATAGGGACAAAAAAGGAATACACCTTTTCAGCAGCACATGGTACATTCACAAAGATTGACTTGGGCATAAAAACATTGCAAACAAATGCAAAAGAGCAGAAATAATAAATGCAACCTTTTCAGATCACAATGAAATGAAAATAATAATTAATAAGGGTACATGGAGAGGCAAATCAAAAATTAATTGGAAATTAAATAATATGATTCTCTAAAATCGGTTACAGAACAAATCATAGAAACAATTAATAATTTCAATATTCAATAAAGAAAATGACAATGATGAGACATCCTTTCAAACATCTATGGGATGCAGGCAAAGGAGTCATTAGAGGGAAATTTATAACCTTGAGTTCATAATTAACAAATTAGGGAGGTCAGAGGTCAATGAATTGAGCATACAAATTAAAAAACTAGGAAGTGAATAAATCTAAAAATCCTCAAATGAAAACTAAATTAGAGATCCTAAAAATTAATGAAGAAATTAATAAAATTGCAAGTCAAAGAATTATTGATTTAATAAATAAGACTAGAAGATAGTACTTTAAAAAAATAAATAAAACAGAAAAAGTACTGGTCAATCTAATTTTAAAAATGAAAAAAGAAAACCAAATTAACAGTATTATAGAAGAAAAAGGAGTCCTCAACTCTAGTATGTAAAGGGTAAATTTAAGGGGTTTTGACTGAATATATTATACTAGTGGTCGCCAGGGATTACTTCAAATCCCAATAAAATACTCAAGTAAATTTGGGAATTTTATGGTGGTTTAATTAATATAGAGGAAAGGAATTAAGAAGAAGAGTGAAAGGGGTATAAGATTTCTCCAGCCTAGCCTAAGTCAAGGAAAGTTCAGAAAACTCAGCCACGAGGCCTCTTCAGAAGATTTAATCTAGCTCAGCTTCCAGGCATGAGGCCTCCTCTGAGATGAGGGGTCTCCTAGGAGGAAAGTGTTTTAGGAAGTAAAGGAAAAAGGAATCAGCCTAACCACTTGCCCAGGTCTCTCAGAGAAGACACCTCACCTAACCCACACAACAGAACTTCTCCCAGTTACCGCACCGACAAGCTGCGCAACCTGCCAAACTGCCGGGATGCCCAGCACACTGACAGGAGGCACACCAGCCAGAGCAAGAGCCACTTCTCCACAAGAGAGCCAGAGCCATGTCTCCACCAAAGAACCAGAGCCACCTCTCCGCAAAAAAAAAAAAGGGGGGGGCCCAGAGAAAAGAAGTGACACGAAATATATGACCCTTTTTTACATCACTTCCTGTGACTCACATGTACCAATGTTACCTTAAGCTTGACTTAGGACAGCACAGGGGGTCTGTAAGTTGTTTCTTATTTGTCACTTGCTAGCACATGTTGGTCACAGGCCATCCTCCTCAACACTTAATCCTTAAGTAGGGGTGTAGACATTCCTGTTTGTTAGCATTTTAAAAACTAATCAGGGCATAGAAAATCTAAAATTCACAAATAAAGAGGAAATTAAGGCAATCATTAAAAACTATGATGCCCAATTATATTTCAATAAATTTTGCAATCTAGGTGATATGGATGAATATTTACAAAAATATAAATTGTGTAGATTAAAGGAAGAAATAGAATGCTTAAATAGCCCCATATCAGAAAAAGAAATTGAACAAGCCATCAAAGAACTCCCTAAGAAAAAATCCCTAGGATCAGATGAATTCACAAATGAATTATATCAAACATTCATAAAACAACTAATTCCAATATTATACAAAATATTTGACAGAATAAGCAAAGGAGGAGTTCTACCAAATTCATTTTACGACACAAATATGGTACTGATTCCAAAGCCAGAGAGGTCAAAAACAGAGAAAGAAAACTACAGACCAATCTCCTTAATGAACATAGATGCAAAAATCTTAAATAGAATACTAGCAAAAAGACTCTAGCAAGGGTTATTCATTATGACAAGGTAGGATTTATACCAAGAATGCAAGGATGGTTCAATATTAGGAAAACCATGCACATAACTGACCATATTAACAAGCAAACTGACAAAAATCACATAATTATGTCGTTCCTAAAAATAATAAACAGTATATATCTAAAACCATCAACTAATATCATCTGCAATGGGGATAAACTAGATGCATTCCCATTAAGATCAGGAGTGAAACAAGGATGCCCATTATCACCTCTATTGTTTGACATTGTACTAGAAACACTAGCAGTAGCAATTAGAGAAGAAAAAGAAATTGAAGGCATTAAAATTGGCCATGAGGATACCAAGATATCACTCTTTGCAGATGATATGATTGAAAAACCCTTTGATAAAATACAACACTCATTCCTATTAAAAACACTAGAAAGTATAGGAATAGAAGGTCCTTTCCTAAAAACAGTATATATCTAAAACCATCAGCAAACTTCATCTGCAATGGGGATAAACTAGAAGGCTTCCTAATAAGATCAGAATTGAAACAAGGATACCTATTATCACCTCTATTATTTAATATGGTACTAGAAACACTAGCAGTAGCAATTAGAGAAGAAAAAGAAATTGAGGGTATTAAAATAGGCAATAAGGAGACCAAGCTATCACTCTTTGCAGATGATATGGTGGTCTACCTAAAGAATCCTAGAGAATCAACTAAAAAGCTAGTGGAAATAATCAACAACTTTAGCAAAGTTACAGGATACAAAATAAACCCACATGAATCATCAGCATTTCTATATATAGCCAACAAATCTCAGCAGCAGGAATTAGAAAGAGAAATTCCATTTAAAATGACCCCAGACAATATAAAATACTTTAGGAATCTATCTGCCAAGACAAACACACGAACTATATGAACACAACTACAAAACACTTTCCACCCAAATAAAACTAGATTTGAGCAATTGGAAAAACATTAACTGCTCATGGGTAGGACGAGCTAACATAATAAAAATGACTATCCTACCCAAACTTATCTATCTATTTAGTGCCATACCCACTGAACTTACAAAGAACTTTTTTACTGAATTAGAAAAAAACCATAAGAAAGTTCATTTAGAAGGTGGCCTTGCAGTCCCAGATCTCAAAATATATTATAAAGCCTTGGTCATCAAAACAATATGGTACTGGCCAAGAGGCAGAAAGGAGGATTAGTGGAATAGACTTGGGGTAGGTGATCCCAGAAAAACAGTCTATGATAAGTTCAAAGATCCCAACTTTTGAGACAAGAATCCACTATTTGATAAAAACTGCTGGGAAAATTGGAAGACAGTATGGGAGAGATTGGAATTGGATCAACCTCTCACACCCTACACCAAGATAAACTCAGAATGGGTGAATGACTTGAATATAAAGAAGAAAATTATAAGTAAATTATATGAACATAGAATACTCTACATGTCAGATCTTTGGGAAGGGAAAGATTTTAAGACCAAGCAGGAATTTAAAAAACAATCACAAAATGTAAAATAAATAATTTTGATTACATTAAATTAAAAAGATTTTGTAAAAACAAAACCAATGCAACCAAAATTAGAAGGGAAGCAACACATTGGGGGGGGGGTATCTTCATAACAAAACTTATGGCAAAGGTCTAATTACTCATATTTACAAAGAGCTAAATCAATTGTGCAAAAAATCAAACCATTTCCCAATTGATAAATGGGCAAAGGACATGAATAGGCAATTTTCAGATAAAGAAATCAAAACTATTAATAAGAACATGAAAAAAGTGTTCTAAATCTCTTATAATCAGAGAGATGCAAATTAGAACAACTCTGAGGTATCACATCACACCCAGCAGATTGGCTAACATGACAGCAAAGGAAAGTAATGAATGCTGGAGGGGATGTGGCAAAGTTGGGACATTAATTCTAGAGGTCAATTTGGAACTATGCCCAAAGAGTGTTCAAAGGTTATCTGCTCTTTGATTCAGCCATAGCACTGCTGGGTTTTGTAAACCTCAAAATTTCTCAGACTTATGAATGTTAGGGGTTTCCCCCATTGGGGAATCTTCTACTTAAAAAAATTCCCTAGCAGATGGTGAGAACTCTACTTGAGTGTGGGGGCTCCTTGCCTTGGGAATATCCCTACTCCACCCTACTGGGACTGCTTTAGGACAGAGAGCTCCTTGAGAACAATGGAAGTACTTTGATCCATGCTTATGGAAGGGACAGGAAGTTCTTTGAGTCATGACTGTTTTAGAATTGATACAATGGGATACTAAGTACCTATAAAGGTGGGGCAACTTGTAAACTACTTAGACCTAAAAGGTGAAAACTTACTCAGAGGTTTTCTCTTAATGAAATTAGTCAACACAGCAGCATTTTTTTCCTCTCTTACTAAAGAGATTAATCTACTCAGCTGTGAATTCAAAATGGGTGGTCCTTTAGAAACATCTACAGTGATTGGTAGATGTAAGGACTTAGGGGAGGTGACAGAGAAGATTTTGCCCTTAAAAATAAGAGCTCAGGGAAGAGCTGGGAGGTCATTCTGAAACATTCAGATTGGAGAGACTCATTCTGAGGAGACTGATTCTGAAACATTCAGATGGAGGAGGGAGCTGGTGAAAGCAGCTAAGATGCTGCTGGCCTGGTGTCATTAGAAATCCTTACTTAGACAGATCTTATGGTGAGTTATAAAAAACTGACTGATTACTCTTTTAAGACTCAGGTCTAGGCCATATTGGCTAGAGGCCCTTCATATTTATTCCTTTCTTACTCTCTCTCTCTTTCTTTGATTACTAATTGTATTGTTAATTAAAAATCTCTATAAAACCCAATTGACTTGGGATTTGAATAATTGGGAATATTTCCCTGGCGACCACCTTATATTTGATTTTAAAACCCAAGACACTGTAGTGAAACATATTTCTGTGGTCAAATTTGCTCACCCTCTCTTATATCTATCACAATTTATATCTTCCACTATTTTAATCACTACAGTTTAAGACCTCAACCATTTTAAATCTCACAGTTTGTACCCCAAAGAGATAATAAGGAAAAAGACATGTACAAGAATATTCATGGCTGTGCTCTTTGTGATGGCAAAAAAAAATTAGAAAATGAGGGTATGCCCCCCAATTGGGGAATGATTGAACAAATTGTGGTATATGTTGGTGATGGAATACTATTGTGCTCAAAGGAATAATAAAGTGGAGGAATTCCATGGGAACTGGAATGACCTCCAGGAACTGATACAGAGTGAAAGGAGCAGAACCACAAGAACATTGTACACAGAGACTGATGTACTGTGGTACAATCAAATGTAATGGACTTTTCCATTAGTGGCAACGCAGTCATCCTGAACAACTCAGAGGGATTTACGATAAAGAACACTATCCACAGTCAGAGGAAAAAACTGTGGGAACAGAAACACAGAAGAAAAACAACTGCTTGATTACATGGGTCGAAGTGGATATGATTAGAGATGTAGACTAAATGATCATCCTAGTGCAAACATCAACTACATGAAAATAGGTTTTGATCAAGGACACATGTAAAACCCAGTGGAATTGCACATTGGCTATGGGAAGGGTTGGGGTAGGGGAGGGAAAGAATACGATTCTTGAAACCAAGGAATAATGTTCTAATTTGACTAATTAAATCAAATTTTAAAAAATAAAATATTAAAAGACTACTCTGGAAAATCTAACTGGCCAGATGTGAATTTGCCATACTTCATGGACACACCAATACATACCCCTTTTAATGTAATGTCATCATTCAGTACTTCCCCAGGACATCTCTATTAAGAAAACAGTCATACTCACCTCCATTCAGGGGCACAATGGAGTGTCAGATAGTTTTAAGGTTATTACTCTAAATCTAGATGTAAATGGTCGCCAAATAAAATTCCCAAGTCAGTCTGGAAATTAATGTTAATTTAATTAATATAGAGTGAAGGAATTTAAGGAGAAGGATGAAAGAGGATATAGGATTTCTCCTACCTGGCCTATGCCAGGGGGAGTTTCAAACTTCCCACCTCTAGGTCTCTGAAGAAGATTAGAGGCTTCTGAGAGGAAAAAGTTGGAAAGTAAAGGAGGAAAATTCAGCCAGAAACTCACCACTGAACCAGACAATAGCTTGTAGGCACACTAAGATGCCAAAAGGCTCAGCACACAGCTCTTAACTAACTCTTCACCATCAATCAGGGAAAGAGAAAGAGAGAGAGAGAGTTTGAGGGACAAAAATTCTCAAATATATAGACAGTTCATCCTTGTGTCTCCTCCTCTAAATTTTCACATCTACCAATCACATTAAAGGCTTTTTCTCCAGGACTACCCATACTTTTAGTTCTCACCTTCTTTGATTTGATTATATCTTTATAGTTACTTAACACTTCTTTGTTAAGTTCACTTTTTGTGAGTTACTTGACCTTTTTGTATTAATTTAACCTTTATAGTTACTTGACACCTTTTTGTATTAGATCTAAAAATAGACTTAGCTTAAAGTTCTAGCTTCTCTATAAGAACTAAGTATCTTCATTGTTCAATCAGGAGATTACAACTTTATCTTCCCCTAAAGTTCAGTCTAAGTAGGGTGGAGTAGTTTTTAAAGTTCACAGGCACTACCTTGGGGAGACTCCTTAGATTTCCAAAATGAGCATTCACATTTCATCACAAATATTACAAATCAGGGTTTGATTTATTATTTTCTTGATTTCCTATGCCTAAGAAATGGAGAAAATGTTAATAATGACATTTATATCTAAAGTAAGCTATAAGTATGCCCCCCCCCCCCCCAGGAGAGCTTTACCAGCACAGTAGTATCTAATTTACTTTTTAGTTTCCATGAATTCCTTCTCAATTTAGCTCAAATTTCACCTATTCCAGGAAGCCTTTTCTAGTCCCTTCAGCTGCTAATGTCTTTTTCTCAGAGTGCATTCCATCTATTTTGTATATATTTTACATTCACATAATTATTTACATGTTTTCTCACTATTAGAATGTTAGCTTGTTAAGAGCAGGAGCTAATTAGATGGCACAGTACATAAAGCACAGATCTTGAAATCAGGAAAACCAGAATTCAAAATAGGCCTCAGAGAACTTACTAGCTATGAGTATGGGCAAATCATTTAATCTGTTTGCTTCAGTTTCCTAAACTGTAAAATTGGGATAATAACTACTACACTGGGTCATTGTAAGAATTAGTAATTCCTAAATTCACTCAAATTTTACCTCTGGGTCTTACTAGCTATTAAGGAAAAAAACACTTAAATTATTTAACTGTTTCTTCAGTTGTAAAATGGGAATAAACTACCTCACTGGGTAATTAATTCTGTGACTCCTGTGAGATAATATTTGGAAAGAGCTTGACACAATAAATGTTGGTTTTCTCACTAAACATAAAACAGTGCTAAGTGAAGATAGGAAGATAAAAACAAATAGACCTTGCCATCTGCAAAATTCACACACAGCATATACAAAGTGATTTCAATAGGGAGCAAGAGCACTAAAATCTAAAGGTATCGAGAAAGCTGTGTCAAAGACGGCACCAGAGTTGGGCCCTGTAGGGAGCTACTAGTCCTAAAAGGCAGAGGTAAAGAAAATACATTCCAGGTTGGGGGGTAAGGGGTTGTAACTTGTGCAAAGGTTTGGCAGCTAGAAATGGTTGTATTAGAGAACAAGTTAAGAGGCTGGCAAGGGAAAGAATATAGAATAAGACTGCAAAGACAGGCCAGAGAATAAGGATGTGCGTTTTGTCTTTAATACTGGGGACCACAAAAAAATAATTATCAATCAAAGGCCTTCATTGCAGCAGTTTCACCCGGAGGAAGGTCCAGAAAAATACCACGGTAAAACCCACGCCACAAGGCTTCAGCCCCGCCCTAACCAAGCCCTTAGTCCCTCCTCCTCTGCGAAAGCACGTTCAACACGCCCTCCTCCGTCCAGCCAATAGTCGGCGGCGATTGGGCGGCGTGCCTTGCGTCACCTCCAGTACGAAAATTCGTTGTTTGCTGTACCCCGCCCCTCCACTTCGGTTAAGTCTTCGAAGATGGCGGCGGCGGCGGAAGAGCTGACGTTACTGGAGAAGTTGCTGGGTTTGAGGAGAGGGAACAAGTATAGCGCTCAAGGCGAGCGCCAGGTGAGGCAGCGCGAGGGGAAAGAAAGGGCGCGAGCGCGTGGCCGGCTCTGAAGTGCTGGGAGGGCGCGAGGTGCGACTGGAAGTATGCTGCTTCCTGGATTGCGTGAGCCGGGTCCCCACGTGTGTGCGGAGTGGCAGGGCGCGTGCTTCCTCCCCTTCTCCCTCTTATCCCTCCCCCCTACTATTATCCCTCCCCCTCCCTTGTCCATAACCTCGATCCCTTGCAAATTGTGGAAGCCTAGCATTGGCGGGTTAGGGGAGATTGACCTGAAACTATTCTTAGAAATTCTTCCTCACCTGACTCTGGGAAAATGAAAGTGAATGGGGGAGGGAGGTTGTCTATTGCATCTCTTTGCCAAGGGAGCATAGAATTTTGTTTGAGTACAAATAAGTTTTTAAAGCATTTTCTATGGCTGAACACACGTATTTTTTGAAATTCGTTATCACTTGAGACATGACTTTTGGGGTAAAATATGAAATTGATCCCCCTCATGGCCAAGTTAAAAAGAAGTGGGCACGAGACATGAGAGTTGAATTGACCCTAAGTTTTTCATAATTATAGTAATTGCGTTTTTATAGCTTTTTTTCAAAGCAGTTTTGAGAGGAAGAGTGTTTTGAAAATGATAACCCTGTGAGGCTGGTGCTGTTACCCTGATTTTGGAAACTGAGGCAGAAATAAGTTAAATGACTTGCCCACAATCACCACAACCAAGTATTCACCCTTGGGAAGGGGAGAGGGGATCTCTTTTATGTTTTGGGAATTAGGATGCAAAAGAGGGGGAAGTATTGAACTCTCCTCTCTTCATCTGCAAAATGTTACTTGAGTTTTCCAGGCATCTTTAGTGAAAAAAATAATGTATTATAAGGTCTAAAACAAATAGACTAATACATATGCAGCATTTATAGCAGCTCCTTGTAATTGGCACACCAAAAAAAAGCAGGAATTGAAAAGATACACAATCACTTGGAGAATAGCTGAACATGTGATATATGAATGTAATGGTTTCCCGTTAGTGCTGTCAAAAAAAAAAGGAAGAGTATCAAAGACCCACAAAGACTTTTATGAACTGGTGCAGAGTGAAGTGAGTAGGGCCAGGAAAACAATTTGTATTATAATGTCAGTATTAGGAAAAAGGACCATTTTGAAAGACTTAGGAACTCTAAATCAAATAAATGTTACAGATTCATGATTCCAGAGGACTGATAAAGAATACTGCTCAACTTCTACCAGATTATGGACTAATATGCAAAATAAGATGCATTTTGTATGTGACCAGTGAGAGAATGTGATTTATTTGATTGTGTTTATGTGAAATGGAGGCTCAGATTTTTGTTTTATTTTTATATCTTTTTTGGTTTGCCCAGGGTCACACAGCTAGGAAATATTTGAGGCCACATTTGAACCCAGGACCTCACCTTTCCAGGCCTGACTCCTTATATACTGAAACCCCCAACTGCCCTGCAGTGAGCTTTAAAAAGCTCTCGTCTGAAATCTATGTTGTAGACCAAGATGTATCACTTAATTGACTTAAGTGAATAGTGGAACTCCTTGGATCATAGATTGAAAACTTATTAAATCCCTTTCAGAGCCTGTGATTTCTCCACTTCAAAAGATAATCATTACTACAGTTGTGAGATTCAAATGAGAAAAAATTAGGTAAAACACTATATAAACATTTTTTAAATAAAAGTAGTTTTGAGCTACTTAAAGGGAAGAATTAAATATTTAATCATAATTTCCTGGGATTTGTATAAAGGATTTTTATTTCTCCTTTCAGATTCCTGTTCTTCAGACGAACAATGGACCAAGTTTAACAGGCTTGGCTACTATTGCTGCTCATCTGGTCAAGCAAGCCAACAAAGAACATCTCCTGGGAAGCACAGCGGAAGAGAAAGCAGTTGTTCAGCAGTGGTTAGAATACAGAGTAACTCGAATTGATGGACACTCCAATAAGGATGAAATACGAAATATGTTGAAGGTATTGATCATTCCTCTTTATCAATTAGAATAAATAGGTTTGTTTTTTTAAACTGACTACTCTGTATTATAGGAGCAACTAGGTGGTACAATGAATAGAACTTTGGGGCTCCAATTAGGAAAAATCTGACTTCTGATGCTTACTAGCTGTGTGAATCTACACAGATTACTTGGCCTGTCTGCTTTAGTTTCCTCAGATGAAAAATGGAGATAATAGCAGCTTGTGAGACAATATTTGTAAAGCATTTAGCACATAGGAGACAATACACAAATACTAATAATTATTGTTAACATTATATTATGATGATGCTTATTTGAATATACTTATAGTAACAACTCAAAGTATATTCCCTACTTATATTTTAGTAGTAACATTTTTATATCTGGGAAAAAAAACAAATCATAACACATGTGTGCCTACTACAGGTATTATTTAGACCTTCCTGTTATCAGCTTGTACATGAAATATAGGTAGTTTCTGTTAATGAAGGTCATTCAAAATTATTGTGGTTTTCATTGACCTTCAAGGGTCCTGAATGCCTTGTCTCTATTGCATGAAATTGCTTTTATTAGTGAGTAACTTTTTTAATATGCTCTCTGATAATAATGAATTGCCCCCAAAAAGGTTTTCCCCTTTCCTATTGGTGTCTTGGCAAAGTTAAGACCACAGACATCTCTTAACCCAAACAGCAAGGCATTAAAAATACCATTTTTCTTCATATTTATAATGAACCTGTTTTTCAAAAGTAGCTAGAAATGAAAGTGATTATTTTTTGTCAGGATTTTTTCTAACTTCTTAGTCTAGAAGATATTACCACACATTTACAGAGAAAATGTCATTTAAATCATTTGTCCAGAAATTTGTGTTTAATCATTTGCTTTCTGCAGAAAAAGGAACAATTTTACTATTTACTGTAATTTTAATGTTTTTCACAGCTTAGAAAATACGCACAATGCAAAGCAGTAATCTGCTAATATTTTTTCCTCATTAATTTTTTAGCTACTCTAGAAAAAATCAAACTAAAGACCAAGTTCTTTTATATACCACAATGGAAGTTAGCCCATTGCATATCCTTAGAATATGAACCATCTCCAATTCTACAACTTAATTATGGAAATTTCCTAAAGACATTTAGATTATTCTATATCTTCTCTCTCAGTTTTTCTTTTATTTCTGCCACACCTCCTACGTGCATATTTAAACATATCCCATCTTTTTCAAATCTCTTCTGACTCCCAGCAGTCTTTTTTTCATTTACCATTTATAAGCTTTATACTTTGGGGGAGAGAAAAGAGCTTAAATCTATAGACAAGCTTATAGTCAATGAGACTGATGAGTTCTATCTGCCCATATCCTCTTTTAAGAAATTTGCAACGGTAGATAGAGACAAAGCTATACTTTTAGAAGAGACTTAGCATCTCGTTATTACTTAATGTAATATTCTGGCCTGAGTACTTCTTCCATACTTCAATAGTTTTCTTTAATCTTGAGGGAAATCTCTAAAAGAAACCCTTGGGAAAAGTCTTAATGTATACTCTATTGTAGTCAATTTGTAAAACATTTTTTAAAAGCACATTAATATATTGTCATTACACTTCTTTTTTTTTAAGCCCTTACCTTCCATCTTAGAATCAATACTGTGTATTGGTTCCAAGGCAGAAGAGTGATAAGGGCTAGGCAATGGGGATTAAGTGACTTGCCCAGGGTCACACAGTTAGGAAATATCTGAGGCCAGATTTCAGCCTAGGCCTGGCTCTCAATCCGCTTAGCCACCCCGCTGCCCCCATTATTAACACTTTCTGTTTTATGATACTAGGAATTTTAATGCCTACTAAAATCACATATAAATGAATTAGTGGAAGGGACAATAACTTTTTTGCCTTTTTTCTTCCCAGGAAATAAAGTGATTTTTCTTCACCTGGGCCTATGTAATATTGCAAATATAATTTTCCAAGATACACATTTCTATAAGGGAGCCTTTTGCCTGGAGAAAATAATTGCCCCACCACCAAACTTCTTAAAAGTATGAACAACCCTTTGGTGTGGTATGATTTTTTTTCCTTGTCAGGAAAGTCTTTTAAGCTTTAGAAGTCATGGAGAATTTTAAGAGCTGTAAGAATGAAATGATCATCTTTCATGAATGACAGTTTAACACTGATCAATATGCCATAGATGTCAGATGTGGAGTAGGATATGCTTCCATTACCCCTAATCAGTCAGCATTATTAGAAGAGCCTAACATGTTGTTTACTGACACTGTGTCTTATAGCATAGACCAATGATGGCAAACCTTTTAGAGATGGAGTGCCAGACCCTGCCCCCATTCCTCCACTGAGTGCTGTATCCCACACACACCCTCTCCACCCCAGCCCCTAATGCCTTACCCTAGTTAGGGGAGGAAGGAAGCACTCCCATTGGGTGCTGGGTAGAAGGGCAGGGGAAGTGAGGAATGGCCTCCGGTACATTGGGGAGGGGAACAGCTCCACCCGAAGTCCCTCTGGCTTTCTTGTAATGTACTGTGGTAGGACATAGCAGGTATGCCCACAGCGAGGGTTCTACATGCCATCTTTGACACACA
Organism: Monodelphis domestica; assembly: GCF_027887165.1. Classification (NCBI taxonomy): domain Eukaryota; kingdom Metazoa; phylum Chordata; class Mammalia; order Didelphimorphia; family Didelphidae; genus Monodelphis; species Monodelphis domestica. Next base: position 199,954,298 of record NC_077229.1, on the reverse strand, counting down.
TGCCATAGGTTTGCCATCCTGGGCATAGACATTACAGTGTCTGGATTCTGCATTCAGAAGAAATCTACTTTGAATGATTTTTAATGAGCCTTTGTTTATAAAATAAACTTTTATGTTTTGGGGAAAATTTTAAAGCATTTGCTAGGGGCTATTTTTTTTTGAGTTAATAAAAGCTAAGAGTGATGAGCTTACAGTTAGCAAATTTCCACTACTTTTTTGTCAATGTCCAAAATGGGTGCTGAGTAATTGAATTTTAGAAAATATGATTTTCCTAAATTATTAAGAGTATATCAATATGCTGTCTGTTTGCTGTTCTCATTTGTAATTTGTTAATTTGTCTCTTAGGATCTTAACTCATATCTTGAAGATAAAGTCTACCTTACTGGTAATAATTTTACTTTAGCAGATATTTTATTGTACTACGGGCTTCATCGTTTCATAGTAAGTATTTCCTAGACTTTTTGAACTCTTAATTTTAAAATAAGTAATTTTTTTTTGGATATTGGTGTTTATCAGTTGAATTTGTTTTATAGGATTAAGTTTTACAAGAAAAACAGTAAAGCTGGAAGAAGAATGTGCAAATATCTCATTTGATCCTCACAAAAATCCTGTGTGAGATAGGTGCTATTATTATCATTTTACAGATGAAGTAATTGAGGCAGTCAGAGATTAAATGCCTTCCATAGTCATATAGCTAGTTAGTATCTAATTTGAACTCAAGTTTTCCTGACTCCAGTCCCAGTGTTCTATCTACTACACTACCACATTCCATTTTAGAAAAAAGAGAAACTTTATGTTTGTGCAGAATATAATGCCATTTGTATGTTCCTTAAACCGTACACTTAGAAGTAGTTTCCCCCACTTTGTCTCACGTTCCTCATGAACATGTAAAGTAGATGAACGTGGTGACAGCCCCACTTTACAGATGAGGAAATTGAGGCAGAGAGTATCTTGAACATCAAGGTTCCAAGGGCTAGTAATTATTATAATATTAGATTTAATGTGAAGTCTCTTAATCTCACCAATGGACTCTTCACTATTTGGAACAAAAGAGTTCAGACTTATGTACCTTTTTAAAAGATAATGTACTAATTCTTAGTCCTAGCTCTGCAATAATTAGTTATGTAACATTAACTCATCAATTATTTCTTTGAGGCTTAATTTTCTTTAATGACACTATGTGCCAGGAGCCAAGATTGAAGTGATCATGGCCTGGATGCCTCCATGGCCTGGATGCCTCATTGAATGGAAGTTTGGGCAAGGTGCTCACCAGTCAAGAAAGGAGGCATCTCTCGTGCAGGAAGGTTCCTGACATAGTATGAGGAGCGGAGCTCTAAAATTTAGTATTTCTTTGATTTTAGCTGAGAGAGATCATCAGGTAATCAGCCAGATCTATAGGTAACACTGAGGGCAAGGTCTATGTATTTTCCTTTTTATTATTGCTTATCATAGTCCCTTCTTTCTGCTAGTGATAAGAGAGGGAGGAGAGTGGTATAATGGTTAGAATGCTAACTACAGAGTTAGTAAAACCTAGCAGTGTTGGCATTATCTCCAGGTAGGTCACATAACATCTTTCAGGATCAGGCTTTTCTCAAAGATTATCATCTGAAATTGTTTTTTTGGTTTTTTTTAAAGGTCCCCATACTGGTGAAATTACAGATTCTTGATGTTTATTTTTGTGATTTGTGTTGATAACAAAATTGAGTTTATTGAGGATTTATTTTCTTAGCATGGTGAACAATGGAATAAAGTATGACATGGACTTTTTTTTCCCCCTGAAGAGTATTATAAACTCAGTGTACATGAAATAGCAAACAGAACAACATAAATTCTCATTTATGGTCTAACAAACATCATGGTAACAGGAAAGAAACAAGGAATCTTTAAAAAAAAAAACCTATGAAAATTGTTTAATCTGCCTCTGGGAGAAGTATCATTGGGATTTTTTTCTTTTCTGTTTTTTGTTTGTTTGTTTTTTAAAATTCTTACCTTCTTAGAATCAATAGTAAATAAGATAGGGGCTAGGCAATTGGGATTAAGTGATTTTCCCAGGGTTACACAAGTAGGGAGAAGTCTCATTACTGAAAACGCCTAACTGATTCTTTAAGTAATAGGCAAGATAAATAGACTAGAGTCTTGACTAAGGATTAAGAATTTAAAAGAACACAATTAAACAGTGAGACCAGAGGGCTTCTAGTGTTTTATGTTTTTGTTTGCTTCTTTTTAGCTTTTCAAAATTGAAAAATCATTCTGATTAAAGCTCGGACTTGAACAATAACTAATTTTAACTGGAAGAGAATGTCACTGAAAAATTCTTTTTTACTTTTCCTGGTTCATTGTGTGCTCATGACCATTTTAAAATAAAGCTCATATTTCTATAGATATCAAGATCTCATCATAATTGCCCTCGAAGACAATTCATGCACATATTATTTTCTCACTTTGCTGATAGAGTTTTAGAGAAGTTAAGTGACTTGTCCAGGGCCACACCACACGCTTAGAAAGTGCCAGGGCCAGAGTTTATTGTTTACAATTGCTCTTCTGTTAACCAAGTTAACAGAACTCTAAGATGAAGTCATATAACTTCATCTCATTTTAAAGAAAATGCTTGAGATAGCTAGGCTTTGCCACTAATGTTTGAGTATGATTATTCTGGGAACAAACCCAGAGTATTTCACCTTGAGGGAATTCTTTAACTAAACAATGGTAGATGGAGTATATTAGGAACAAGTGGGGGGGGACGAAGTGGGGATAGTGAATATTAAGAGTGTCAAAGCTACTTTATAAAGCTGGGTTCCTGCCTAATAGAGGCAAATTTGTACTTAACCTGTGATCATAGCATGAGGCCTGTTTTATATAAGTTAAGAATAATTAAAATGACTAGTTTGCAGAAGAAATAAAAAGGTAAAAGACCTTAGGATGCTTTCTCATGTAATTACATTTTATAAAAAAGATAATACAACTCTTTAAAGTTAAATATAATTTTTTTTATTGGTACCACTAATCATTTTATTTTAAAATATAAAGCATATTTGAAGAACTACAAATACCTGGATATGTTTTAGGGCCTTCATATCATTAACATTTTGTTTATAGAGCTTTGGTTGTTCTTACCCAGATTGGAATCTTGTTTCTCCTTGAATTGAATGCTTCATTTGGAAGGTTATGGCATAGTATAGTAGAAAGTGTCTTGATCCAGGAGTCGGAAAACCTGGTTTCTAGGCCTGACTCTGCCCCTTAAAAAGTTTTGTGACTTCAAATGAGTCATTTCTCTGGTCCTTAGCTTTATCACTTGTAAAATTAGAGGCTTTGATTGTATTTGAGGCACCTTAGGTGGTTCAGTGACAGAGTTCATGACATGGTGGCAAGAAGACCAAAATTCAAATTCAGGCAATTAAAAGCTTTGTGATTCCAGGCAAATCACTTAACCTCTTTCAGCATTAATTTCTGCATCTGAAAAAATAAGGGTAATAATATCTACTTTCCAGGGTGACGACAAGGATAAAATGAGATAATATTTATAAAGTACTTTGCACATATTAAGATACTATATAAATCCTAATGATTCTCATGATCTGTATTCTTTGACTCTAAAGAAAAAAAGGTTCCATAATTGCCATAGTTTCAAGTTAAACGTTTATTAAATACCTCTTCTGAGTAGTACTGTGTAAGGCACTGGCAATGCAAGTGTAGATCTAACACATCTACTTTCAGTTACTTAAAATCAATGAGGGACAAAAAATAAGAGGAGACTGTATAGTGCCAGGAAATGGTCACATACAGTAGGATTTTTAAGAAGGAATAGTCACTTTCTACACAGTGGGTCAGGGAAAGATTCATAGAAGAGATGGCTCCTTAGTTAGGCCTTGGAGAAAGAGAGAGACCACAATGGGGAAAGGAAAGAAAAACTAGCATTTATTAAGTGCATACTATGTATGCACTATGTTTAGCACTTTACAAATATCTCATTTGTACCTTACAGCAAACCTGTGTGATTTGTGCTGTTGTTATCCCCATTTTACCACTGAGAAAATTGAGGCAAACAGTATTTAAGTTAAAAAAAGAGATAGAGTATGTCTGTTTTACTCTAAAGTAACTAGTATAAAGTTGAATTGCAGTAAAGGCAGATTGGGCCAAATTCTAGAAGATCTTGGAAGAATCATGAAAAAAATCATGAGGCTCTTTTGATCATATAGTGCATTAGGAATGTTACGTGGACAGTGATGTGAAATAATCATCTACAATGTCTTAAGAATGAAAATTTTGCAGGGAAATGGAAGGAACAAGGACAGAATCTTAGAAGCATTTATCTTTAAGAGAAAAGGGATGACGTAAAAGAAAAAGCAAGGGACTGTTCAGGGAGATAAGAGGAAAACTATGAGAGTACTGTATTGCTGAAGCCTATTACAGGATGTTACAGTAGTGTCAGAAGAAAAAGATTGGGAGCAGAGAGGAGGGGGACATAGGTAGCATAACGCTGTCTCCTGACTCCAAACTATTTCCATTGTCTTAGCTACAGACTTAGAATGATCTTCCTTGTCTCTTCCTCCTTGCTTCCCTGGCTTCCTTCAATTCCCAGCTAAAATCCTACCTTTTGCAGGAAGCCTTTCCTGATCCCCTGTAATTCTAGTGCCTTTCTTCTCTTATTTCCTATTTATCCTGTATATTGCTTGCATATCATCTTCCCCATTAGACTGAATTTCCTAAGAATAGAGATTGTCTGTATCTTTGTTGGTATCCCTAACATTTAGCACAGTGACTGACATATAGTAGATGTTTAATTGCTTATTGACTAGTTCACTACAGCACACCCATCAAATGGCCAGTCATCTAGCCTTTTCTTGAAGACCTCCAAGAATGGAGGTTATCCATCAACACTTTCAGGCAAGCCTAATTGTTCTCAAGTTTTTCCTGATTTTACTTCTTTTACTTCCTTACTTCTTTTCAATATCTACCTTTTGCACCTTCCTTATTCTGCCCTCTAGGGCCAAACAAAAAAAGTCAATGAATCACTGAGTACTTATCAAGGGCCTATTCTATACCAGGCACAAATGTTGAGACTACAAAGAGAAAAGACATTCCCCAGGGATAAGTTGTCAAAGGCTATGAGCCTGGCCCTTAGATTTTGGAAGAGTAAGAGAGTAGAAGAAATAGAAGAACAAGATATTTTCATCAGTTTGATAATCAGAAGTCCTTACAGATAGGACTAGTGATACACTCCTGTATTCCCTTCTACCAGTGAAGCTAGTGGATCCCTTGAGCTCAGGAGTATTTGATTTGCAGTGAACTAAAGCCAATCAAATATCTGCCTTAAGTGTCAACAGTATGATGAGCCAGTGGGAGCCCATCCTCCAGTCCCTAGCAGGCTACTTGAGTAAAGGTATACTGAACCAGGTCAGAGACTGCCTAGGTTAAAACTTACCTATAAATAGTGGGACTGGCCTCCAAGTAGCCACTGTACTTATAAACTGAGCAAAATAATGAGACCACCCAGTCAAAGGAAAAAAAATGCAGATATACTTCAAGTTGTAGAATCACTCCAGTTATTGTCCTTTTCTACTGATACTGAAGAAATTCCCTACAGGCTTCATTTCTTTTCTCTTCCAACTCCTTTTTAGTTCTACATGGCTAGTCAGAAGATATATTTGTTGGACTGGAACACTGATTGTTTTATCCAATCAGAAGAAAAAACTTATTCCCAGAGTATCTCTTTGCAATGGAATAATATTAAGAGTCACTGGTAATCCAGATGGAAAGATAGTTCTAATTCTTTAAACATTATAAGATCAACTAAAATTTATATTGGAACTTAGAATAGAAATAAATGTATAAAATTTTCAGACTTAAAAAGAACCAGAAAATATCTAGAAGCACCAGCCATAATGTAGCATTGACCATTCTAGCTTGTGAAGGAAGCCGGCTAATGTTTCCTCCTAAGGTTATTGTTTAAAGGATTTTCTTACATTTGTGGGAAAATGGTAAATAAGATTATAATCTTAGGGCCATTGTAAGTAATATGGAAGCGTTATGAGCAGCCTACCATGCTGTTTTATATATAGACTATAGACTTGTTGCCTTGGAATTGAATAAAAATGATGAAATGGTAACTAAAACAATAGATTGGCTAATCCTATCAAATAGACTAAGCATAAAATTTTTGTTATAAATTAAGTGGTAGCCCAGGGAGTCCCATTAAGAATCAGAAAAGACAAAGGAGAGAAGTGGCAACAAAAGCCTTTCTATTGGCATGGGCATCGGACCTACCTTTCCCGAACCCCAGGGGTTTACCTCAAGCCCCTAACAGCACTATAAAGATACTAAAATTTATTTTGTACTTTGGATCTATTTGTAATTTGTCTTTACTCTTGACATCCAAAAAAATGAAATTTTTATCTTGGGAAATATTGATTGGTGTGAGACTTTTACTGTTAACTCATAATGAGAATTACATTTTATAAAAACTATTCTTAGGGGGCTGATAGATGGCTCAGTGGATTGAGAGCCAGACAGAAGGTCTGGGATCAAATGTGATCAGTTCCTAGCTGGGTAGCACACACCCACTACCACCACCACCCCTTCCCCTCAATTGCCTAGTCCTTACTGCTTTTCTGCCTTAGACCCAGTATTGGATCTAAGACATAAGGTAAGGGTTGGTTTGTTGTTGTTGTTGTTTAAGTATTCTTAGTAAGTACTTTTTGCTCTGTATAATTCTTTTGGCACAAACAGGTGGAGAAATATGCATTTGCTTTTGTATCTTTGCTAAGTCTCATTTCCATGATCTTTGAATTCATTTTGTTTTCTACTTTTAAAAAAATGAAGACTGATAACCAATAGAAAGTACCTTTGAAATGTTCTTTCAGTCTTACCTTTCAGAAGTGGAACCAAGAATATACTATGTTTACTCTGTTGCTTAAGAAGACTATTTTGTCTGATTCTTCAAACAATACTAATACCAAATTTAATATTTCCATGGATGGCACCAGTATCTTAAATGTTGTATGGGGAAAGCAAATATGTTCCCATATCTGTGGTTTGCTTATGTTAATACCTTTCTGTCTTTTGCCTCTACCTTATAACTTCTAAAGATTAACAAACATTTTCTCAAGGAACAACACTCAGAATCCCTTATTTGAATTTGAACCCAATACTTACCTAACTGTGCTCATCTAAGATAACAGGTATCTATCCTTCCCATCTCTTCCCTATTCCACTTTTTGTTGCATGAGTTTATTTAAATCGGATTCAGATGCATTTTTTTTAAGTCAGCAAATGTTAATTGCCTTCTTTGTATAATAGACTGTTAAGTCCTAGAAATACAAAGAAAATTATAAATTCATCTAGTACTTACCATCTTATATGGAAAAGGAGGAAAAAACTGTTATAGTCTTATCCTATTTGATCAAATATGTTCAAATGTATTTTAATCTGAGTATCACCACTAGATTTAATTCTCTCATTGTGTAGCATTATTCTTTTAACATCACAACTAGTTCTAATATTCATCTTTTGAGTAGAGGACTTTAAATGAAAACTTCTTTATGGATTGTTGTGCTTTATTCATTAGATAATTGTTTTGGGAGTTTAACATGCTTATATTAAGTTTGCCAAAAATATTGGGGAAATCACATGGTGGTCCTTTGTAAGCTTCCCTTTGCTTAGGAATCTCACCTTGTTGTGGGGGACTTGAGGTGAACCCCTGGGGTTCAGGAAGGGTACACTTTTCGAGTATGCAAGACTCTGAAACTTGGCTTAAAAATAAAAAGAGAAATTTCTTAATTTGCAAGGTAATATTAAATCTGGCCAGGAGGATAACATAGGTAGAAGACTGCCTCCTAGGTGGAACAGCATGGATGGAAATGTCATCCCATCTGTTCCCAGATGACATGAATTCTAGGGTCTCTATACAACAGTGAAAACGTGACTTTTTGCCATGGTGAAGACATGACTCTAGAATGGTATATACACTGAGGGGGCAGGGGAAAAGTTTGCCTGAAGACATAGTGGGTTACCCTCATAGTTTAAAGAACAGATGGATGTCTGAGATACAGCTTGTTGATATCCAGGAGGTGTATCTCTGTCCATCTAAAGGACAATCCAAGGAGGATAATTCTCTCATGATCTTATAGGAGTTATCAGATATTTTGGTTTAGGAGTCACAAGGATAGAAAGGGAGCAAAGGAATTTCCCTGCTTATAGTTTGCCTGACACACTTCTATGATAATGGGGATCCAGTGCCCATGCCAACCTCATCCATAAGTTTTTAGACCTTCCAAATTCTGTCAGAACATCACTAGCTGGCAGTTGATTGAACCTTCTCAAATCATACATGGGCTTTTAACTGAATAAGAAAACTACTGCAGACCTTTACCCAGTAGTTGGGGCTTTAGACTAATCTCAGTGGTGGTCTCAGAGTACTAGTCTGCAGCTTAACCTACTCTTAATATTAACTGAGCTTATGTAATATGTTTGCTTTTTTTTTTTTTTAATTCATTTAGGTTGACCTTACATTTCAAGAAAAGGAGAAATATCTGAACGTGTCTCGCTGGTTTTCTCACATTCAGCATTATCCAGGCATCCGACAACATCTATCTAGTGTTGTCTTTATCAAGAATAGACTTTATACTAATACTCATTAGAAGATCATCAAGATTTCTACACCATACAGAAGTGTAATTGAAAAATGTTTAAAGGAAATGGGATTCTGGACCTTGTAACTAACTCAAATAGATGTTCAGTCCTTTGCAGACTGGAAGAACTTTTGATAATGTGTCAAAGTATGTCTAAATGTCTCATTTGTTCTTTAGAGTTAAAAATTTGTGACTTTTTAAGATAAAAAATGCAACTGTAGTTTTTTAAAATTTGACTCAAAATCAAGTTCTAAATTGCCTTGTTTTTAGGTGAAATTTATTTTGACAAAGTTGATCAGTGGCTCAATCTTAATGTAAAAAAGTCTACAGTGCTTTTAGTATTTGTTTAACTATTTATTGACCTCTGTTCCATATTTAAATTTTCATTTTTTCCTCCATGAATGTTTATACTAGTTTACTATAAAACTTTAATAAATTGTGCCAAGGGTACAGAAAGGGAAAAGAGGATTTATTTGTTTGCAGATATTTATGTGATCTAGTAAATATGGCTGAAAAAAAGTCTTTTGTTTCTTTTTTGGAGTCAATATTCAGTGAGGTGAAATTAAGAGCTAAACTTCCCTTAGGGGAAGTAGAATGATATATATTCTCTTGAGACAGTGTGTGTGTGTGTGTGTGTGTGTGTGTGTGTGTGTGTGTGTGTGTGTGTGTGTGTGTTCAATAAAATGCAATGGATAAAGAAAAAAGGGTAATTCCAAGAGGCTCCTCACTAATTTAAGATACAATGCAGACTAAATTTTCTAAACCAAGTTACATTACTCTAGAGGGTGCTTCTTAAGTTTTTAATGTAACTAACAGGAATAAAGGAAGTTATCAATACATCTTTATACAAGTTAGTCAAAATGAAGATTTTTTTTCTCCTTTACTAACTTTACATAAACACCCCTAGTCTGTCTCCTAATCCTTTGCAGTTGTCACCTTGGAAAAAAACACAGAACCACTAACATGGTCAGAAAAACCAAATCTTTAATCAGGTAAGAGACAAGTTCTTAATATTCGGCCACCACAGAGTCAAGCACTAAAAAACACAGAGCCAAAGCTTTGGGACTCTGGGAACAGTGTCTCTGTGAGAATGCACTACCAAAAATCATTTTTCAAAGAATGACAGAACTTGGGGTCTTATATACCTTCTCAGGAACAAAGAAGGAAAGTAAGATTGATTAGGTCTACTTGGCAAAAGGTAATGATGAACCCAGAGCTTGAGTAACAGGAAGGGGCTAATGCTTTGCACTGGATGCAAAAAGATGTTTCCAGGAAGGGGATAGACTATAGGGGACAGTTCTCTTGATTACAATGGGAGAAACTCCTAAGATTTGATTGCTTACTAATCTTATCTAAATTGGGATCATTAACCTTAAAGTCTATTGCTCAGTTTAGAGATAAAATCAGTCTGGGACTTCTCCCAAGGCAAGTTCCTAAGGGACAGGGGCAAACTTGAGGGTTTCAAAAACACAGTTGACAAAAGAGTCAATGTTCCCCAGGTTAAGAACCCCTAATCTGAAGTATATTTAATTTTCTAAAAGGATATTTAAACCAGAAACTTTAAAGTCTTATTAGTATTATGGACATATAAAATATTGGTATCCAGTCTTTGACTTATGTTCCTTACCCAGTTGTGAGATAAAAAGGAATTCCTTTCCTAAATAGCTTCTGTTCCCCATACTTACCTTTTCACTCTTCCAATCAGCTATACTTCAAATAAGGAAGTGATGTTATCTTGGATAAGTCTCTCCTACTGCCAAGGCTAAAACCAGCTGACTTCAATTGTTTCATTCATCCCAAATTGTAATGCATTTTCCCTAGAAACATTGTTATAAACTGTTTAGATTTTATGCTACTCTTGATGAGATGTATATTTAGTCCACTGTTACAAACTGGCTATCTTTTCTCTCTATTTGTTCATTTCACTTCTGCAATTATATTTGCATTTATCCACTCTTTTCTGTCTTTAGTTCTAAGTCAGTGATGGCAAATCTATGGCATGGGTGCCAAAGATGCCATGGAGAGTGCTCTCCATGAGCACAGGGCCACCCTCCCCTCCCCCCAACAGTTCATTACTAGAAAAACAGGAACTCAGTGAAGCTGCTCCCCTCCCCCTCTCCACTGAGCCTGACAACATTTTTTATATCCCCCACCCTCTGCCCAGCAGCCCAATGGGAATGTTTCTTCTCCTGTGTCAGATAATGGGAAGCAGCATGCACCCGGCAATTGGGGGTGGGTGGGCACAGCACTCCATCTCTAAAAGGTTTGCCATCACTGATCTAAGTAAAAATCCTTATCACCAACGAGCATCTACCTAATTAGTCTCTTCCTTATCAGATTTCCTTCTCCAAATCATCCTTCACCATGATTACCAGCCCTAAGGTCTATCTTCAATACCTCCATGAAATCAACAAATTCTTTAATTCTCTAGACATCCCATAACACTTAGTATTTCTCTTATCTTTGTCATGGAGTTGTACAGATCTAGATGTCATCTCTCCCTCCACTTTTCTATTATCCCATAAGTTGTGGGCTCCCTAAGAACAAGGGGCCATGTTTGAATTTCTTTTTCTCCATTAGTTGAAACTTCTATATTTTATAATATTGGCACTCCCTCAATTTCATATTCTTCTAATCCTAAATTTTTAGGTTTGGTTTTTAAAAACTTTTATAAAGTAACGCTGTGAGAGAAATAGTATTTGAATTACTTTCAAATTTTTGTAACTTTGAAATAAACTTCTGATTTAGTTTTACTGTGGAGTTATATAACACCACTCTCTGTATCTAGTAGAACTTAATAAATGGATTTAAACATGCCTGTGGGCTTGTGGTACCTAACCACTATTTAACATTTCTTTGAGGAATGGTACGTCTAATTTTGAAACAGAGGACTCCCTGTATGGATTTTCAAAGGCTTAGGGGTCCAACAACAAACTACACTGGCTATAATTAAATCTAAAATGATTTAAAAGGATTTCCCCGTCCTGCTGTTCATCCTGGGCATCTATTTTACAAGTACCAGTAAAGTGTTTTATAGGTGATTCAACTTTTACTAGCCATGATAAAAAGTTTGGTTTTAGATAAAATAGGTATATCCTCTGTTAAACAAAATTATATATTTTAAGCCATGTTCTCGGAAAGTTGTCATTAGTATATAGAATCATCATAACCTATTGATATCTTCTGATTTAATGAATAGGATAAATGATTTGGAATTCCCTAATTTAATATTTAGGATGAAAATGTTACACTCAAATTATTTTCTTGATATATGAGACTTTAAGGAACTATCCCCTCTTTTCTCTTTAATTTCAGTCTTGATCCCATTACATTTAAATGAGATATTTATTGACTGCTGTCAGATTTTTGTCTTTCTCTGATGTTTTCCATGTTTCAAATAATTCATATTATCAAACTTGAAACTACCCACTCCTGAAGTTAATCAAGGGTAGAAGTTCTAAGACACCTGGGATCCACAAACTTGTTTTTTTTTTAATATTTTGATAACTATTTCAACAAAATTAGTTTCTTTGGTAATCCTGTGTGTTTCTTTTTATGAATCTTAAATCATTTTTTCTGAGAAAAGATCTGTTCACTTCATCAGATTGCCCAAAGTCCATGACACACACAAAAAAGGTTAAAAACTCAATATCCACAGTTATTTTTAAATAATGGTTTCTGGATAGAAAGCTGAAGAGTGTCTATTTTAGTAACATTACATACATGAAAAAATAATACATCTGGCCCTTAGAAAAGGACATTTTCAAAGCTGATAAAGATATATGAGCTTAAAAAGTACCAAAAGGCACGAGGAGGTTTGTGTCTCCCAGTTTGTCATTACTACCTTCTCTTAATGTAAATCAAATTAGCCTCATTTGGTTTAACTTAGATCTTGATACTGGTTCAGTGTTTATGCTCACTTATCAATGATTTAGTATGAAAATGAATCAAGTTTATATGGAAATATTCAGATTAATGACAATAAAAAGCTAGCAAAAGAAAGTTGAATAATATGCCTCGATGTCTCTTTCTACTTAGCTATATTCATCAATAATCAGCAAATACTAGATACCTGATATGTACAGAATATTATACTGGTTAGATAAATTGGGTAAAACAGCTCTTGCTTTCATGAAGCTTATAACCTGGTGGAGAAAGACTATATACAAGTCTAAAGTACTTGGTGACACATACCAACAAAGTAATACTTAAGATCTAAGGAGGGAAAAAATCTTTATATACTGAGGGTCATATGAGATCAGGGGAGTTAAATAAAAGGAGGTATTGAGCTAATCCATCATTTGATAGGTAAAATTTCAATAAGTGGAAAGCATACCATCACTAAAGAGAAGAATATTTAATCCAGTTCTCTAATTTTATGGAGCACAGAGATAGAAACTGCTTGGGGTACACATAGGAGTCCTTGAGTAGTCCATTTTGACTTAGTGAGTAATGTGAAAAATATTGCTAGAAAGAGAAATCACTAGTTTGAGGAACTTTAAATGCCACACTAAGATATTAGAACTCTTTGCACCAATATAGTAGAGGGAACCATTGAAAGACATGTTAGGCACTGAAGTTACAGGAGTTGATCTATGCTTAAGGAAGATTAACCTTTTTCCTATAAAAAAAAATTCTTACTGATAACTTGTTTTTCTATCACCTTCATTTCCCAATGTATTCTGCTCTCTTCCCCTACCCAAAGAGCCATCCCTTATAGCAAAGGGGAAGGGGAGGAATGTGGGACAAAATGGGACAAGCAACCAAGTGCAAGGTATACAAGTGGTACAAGGGCAGATTTTAAAGGACTTTAAATTTCAAAAAGAAAATTTTATATTTGATCTTGGAGGTAATAGGGAGCCACTGGTGTTTATTGAATAAGGAAAGGGAAACTGATATGATCAGAACCATACTTCAAGAAGACCACTTTGGCAATTGAGTGAAAAATGGACTGAAATAGGGAAAAAATAGCCAGCATGCTATTACAATAGTCAAAGACAGGTGATAAGAGCTGCATTAGGGTGGTAGCAATGTTGAAGGAGAAAAAGGAACATATTCAAGAAATGATGTAAAGGTTTATATCTCCCAGTTCATCACTTGCCTTCTCCTATGGTAAATCAAGTTAGCCTCATTTGATTTAACTTAGATCTTGACAATGGTTTCGTGTTTATGCTCACTTATCAATGATAGGAGCATATTCAAGAGATGGTAAAATTGGCAGGTCATGGCAGAGAGGGGAATCAAAATTGGCATCTGTATTTTGAGCATTGGTGAGTGAGGAAATGGTGGTATCCTTAGCAATAATAAGATAGAAAAAAGGGAAAGTTTGAGAGGAAAATTAATTGGTTTGGGCATGTTGAGTTTAAGATGTCTATTTGGCGTACAATTCAAACTAACAGGCAATTAGCAGAGAGGAAATAGAAGTCATCAGAAAAATCAAGACTAAATAAGTGGAGCTGAATTTCATCAGCTTAGAAATAACTGAATTTATGGCAGCTGATGAGATCATTAATTAAAATAGCATAGAATGAGAAGAGAAAAGGGTCCAGGATAGAATTGAAAGATCCCTGTGGCTAGTGAGCAGGACTTGGATAAAAATCCAGCAAAGGAGATGAGAAGACAGGAGAACTAGGAGAGAATAATGTCATAACACCTAGAAAGAAGAGTATCAAGGAAAAGAAACTGATTAATAGTGTCAAAAGCTGTAGAATCAGGGAAGGTTATGATTGAGAAAAGGCCTATTAGATCCTGTCCTCCAGGAGCTCTGATTCCCATTCTCCAAACCCCTATACATTAAATCTATTAAAAGTGACTGTTCCTTCATAGATTACTATTTCCCCATGGTTATGTTCATGAGTCATGCCCCTTGCCACCACTAAAACAACATTTCCCCCTTTCTTTCTCCTTCTATCAATCCCTCTCTTTGCTTTCTTACTTATTCTTTTAAAGGCTTTCTTCTTGAGAGAATACAGAAATTAACTTCCCACCATTTTCACCTCTTACCTTGGTTATGTGGTCACATATTCTTTTCTATCTTTTCTCCTCTTTCCCCTTTCATGCATCTTCCCATTCTCTTATTTGGGCCCATAAAAACATTAATTCATCTGTAGGCTGTGAAATTTAGATTACTCCACCCTACTTAGATCTTACTTAATGGAGAAGATGAAATTGTAATCTGATTGAACAATGAAGGTACTTACTCCTACTTTATAGTGAAGCTAGAACTTTAAACTAAGTCTATTTTTAGATCTTACTACAAAAAGGTGTTACGTAACTATAAAAGGTAAATTAATCACAAAAAGGTTAAGTAACTAACAAAAGGTGAACTTAACAAAGAAGTGTTAAATAATTCAAAAAGATATAACCTAATCAAAGAAGATGAGAACTAAAGAATGGGCAGTCCTAGAGAAAAGCCTCTGATGTGATTGGTAGATGTGAAAATTTAAAGGAGGGGACACAAGAGTAAAAGGTCTATATATTTCATGTCATTTCCTCTCTCCAGTAACTTTGGTGGCAGAGAGGTGTCTGGTGGCAGCATGCTAGGTCTTTCAGCATCTTGGCACAGCTACAGCTATTGTCCAGTTCAGTGGTGAGTTTCTGGTTGAAACTTTCCAAACTTTATCCTCTTAGAAGCCTCTAATCTCCTTCAGAGACCTAGCAGCAGAGATCTTGAACTCCCCTTGGCACAGGCCAGGCGGGGGAAATCCTATATCCTCTTCCCTCTTTCTCCTTAAATCCTTCCCTTTATATTAATTAAAATTAACATAAATTTCCAGACTGTCTTGGGTATTTTATCTGGGATTTTTCCCTGGTGACCAGTTAATTTAGATTTTAAGTCACAACCCTAAAATTATCTTTACAAGGCACTGTGATTTTCAAATCTGCTACTTTGTCATCACCTCTAATTACCTTCTACTTTCACCCTGTTCCCTGTTGTTATTTTGTTATTATCCTTAGTTGCTACATTTGTTTACTTTTCTTATATTTTTATAATCAAAGGTGTTTGCAAAACAGATAACGAGTTCAGGCTCATTTTTACAGTACTGCTTTAAATTCCTCTTTTTATTGAACTTTTATCTTTTTTTCATTGTTTGGCATTAATTTGTAGAACATATCACCTTGGTTTGCATGCTGAGATATTGCTCTTTGGAACACATTTTTTTCCCATTTCTTCCTGTATTTTCTTGTGGGTACAAAATGGTATTATGTTATACAAGTTTCCTTTTTTTTAGGATTCAAAGTCTCCTGATCACTTGAAGAATTTGTTGTATGTCATTGGAGTTGTTGGTGAATTTGTTGTATGTCATTGGAGTTGTTGGTGAAGAATTACATGTCTTAGAGTTTGCAGCATAGTTCTTGTTTAAAAGTTCTAGGCATTTTTCTTGTATTATTTTTTGATAGGGACAAAAAGGAATACACCTTCTTTTCAGCAGCACATGGTACATTCACAAAGATTGACCATGTACTAGAGCATAAAAACATAGCAAACAAGGGCAGAAAAGCAGAAACAATAAGTGCAGCCTTTTCATATCATAATGCAATGAAAATAATAATTAGTAAGGGTATGTGGAGAGCCAAATAAAAATTAATTGGAAATTAAATAATATGATTCTACAACATCTGTTAAAGAACAAATCATAGAAACAATTAATAATTTCATTGAAGAAAATGACAATGATGAGACATCCTTTCAAAATCTATGGAATACAGCCAAAGCAGTACTCAGGGGGGAATTTATATCCTTGAGTTCATATATTAACAAATTAGGGAGGGCAGAGGTTAATGAATTGGACATGCAAATCAAAAAACTTGAAAGTGAACAAATTAAAAAACCCCAGATGAAAACCAAATCAGAGATCCTAAAAATTAAGGGAGAAATTAATAAAAATCAAAAGTGAAAGAAGTATTGAATTAATAAATAAGACTAGAAGCTGGTATTTTGAAAAAAACAAACAAAATAGACAAAGTACTGGTCAATCTAATTTTAAAAAAGGAAAGAAGAAAACCAAATTAACAGTATCATAGATGAAAAGGGAGGCCTCATCTCTAATGAAGAGGAAATTAAGGTAATCATTAAAAACTATTCAAAAACTATTTTGCCCAATTATATGGCAACAAATATGGCAATCTAGGTGATATGGATGAATATTTACAAAAATATAAATTGCCTAGATTAACAGAAGAAGAAATAGAATTCTTAAATAATCCCATATCAGAAAAAGAAATTGAATAATCCATCAAAGAACTCCCTAAGAAAAAATCCACAGGGCCTGATGGATTCACAAGTGAATTCTATCAAACATTCAAAGAACAACTAATCCCAATACTATCCAAACTATTTGACATAATAAGCAAAGAAGGAGTTCTACCAAATGTGCTAGCAAATGACAAATCAGAAACAACTGACAGACCCCCTGGGCTGTCCTAAACCAAGATTAAGCTACCATTGAAACATGTGAGATGCAGGAAGTGATGTAAAGAACTGCCTATATATTTTGCGCCTCTCTCTCTCTCTCTCTCTCTCTCTCTCTCTCTCTCTCTCTCTCTCTCTCTCTCTCTCTCTCTCTCTCTCTCTCAGAAACATTGGGCTCTCTTGGCAAAGTGGAGCTCTCCCTGTGACATTGGGGGCTCTGGGTGGCATTTTAGCATGTTTGCGGGTTTTTGCTCTGTAGTGGGATTTAGATGAGGCATCTTCCCTGAACAAGTCTGTTGAGTGGTTAGGCTGATTCCTCCTTTCCTTTACCTCTTGAAAGTACTGTCCTCCGAGGAGAACCCTCATCTTGGAGGAGGCCTTGTGGCTGAGGTCTCTGAACTTCCCTTAGCTTAGGCTAGGCTGGAGAAATCTTATACCTTTTCCTCTCTCTCTTCTTCTTAATTTCTTCCTACTATTGTAATTAAACCACCATAAAAATCCCAAACTGACTTGAATATTTTACTGAGATTGAATTTAAATCCCTGGGTACCATTAAATATATTCAGTCAACAACCCTAAATTTTACCCTTAACAATATGTTGATACAATTTTTTAAAAATTTTATTTAGTCAATTTAGAACATTATTTCTTGGTTACAAGAATCATATTCTTTCCCTCCCTCCCCTCTCCTCACCCTTCCCATAACCAATGCACAATTCCATTGGGTATTACATGTGTCCTTGATCAGAACCTATTTCCATGTTATTGATGTTTGCACTAGAATGTTCATTTAGAGTCTACCTCCCCAATCATATCCCTTTGACCCACATAATCAAGCAGTTGTTTTTCCTCAGTGTTTCTACTCCCAAGTTTTTCCTCTGAATGTGGATATCATAAATCACTCGGAGTTGTTCAGGATCACTACATTGCCACTAATGGAGAAGTCCATTACATTCGATTGTACCACAGTGTATCAGTCTCTGTGTACAATGTTCTCCTGGTTCTGCTCCTTTTGCTCTGCATCAATTCCTGGAGGTCATTCCAGTTCCCATGGAATTCCTCCACTTTATTATTCCTTTGAGCACAATAGAATTCCATCAATAACAGATACTACAATTTGTTCAGCCATTCCCCAATTGAAGGGCATCCCCTCATTTTCCAATTTTTGGCCACCACAAAGAGAACAGCTATGAATATGATTCTACAAGTCTTTTTCCTTATAATCTCTTTGGGGTACAAACGCAGCAGTGCTATGGCTGGATCAAAGGACAGACAGTTTTTTAGCGCCCTTTGGGCATAATTCCAAATTGCCCTCCAGAATGGTTGGATCAGTTCACAACTCCACCAGCAGTGTATTAATGTCCCAACTTTGCCACACCCCCTCCAGCATTCATTACTTTCCTTTGCTGTCATGTTAGCCAATCTGCTAGGTATGAGGTGATACTGTTGATATAACTTTTAATAATTGTTTTCTGACATTTTGTGATCCATGTTCTCTCCCTCCATTTCAGCCCTCCCCTCTCCAAGATGGCAGGCAACATGTATTTTACATGTATTTTCATATAATACATATTTCCATGTTCATCATTATGAAAGAAGGCTCATACACTGAAGAAAAATTCATGGAGGAAATAAAGTAAACAATCATCTGCTTCAATTCACATTCATACTCTGTCAGTTCCTTCTATGATTGTGGATGAGTTCCTTGCAGCTTTCCTTGATCCTTACATTCCAAATAATAATTCATTCATTCACAGCAGATCATTGTACATTGTACAATATTGCACAAACTTACATGTCTTCTAGTCCAAGTCCCTCATTTTTATGGATAAGAATATTAAAGTCCAAAGAGCTGATGTAACTTGACCAAGGTAGCATAGGTAATGTCAGAAATGAAAATGAACAGAGGTCCTCTGATTCAAGAACTCATTAAATTTTGCTAGGGAATCATAGACTCATTTACCAAATAGCTGGGGGGGGGGGGGATTACAGTACATGAATGTGATAGAATATTATTGTCCATTAATAAATATGCTAAGACTATTTAAATATTATTGCCATTTTCTCTAGACAACTAGTTACATCTATAAAAGGGAATTCTTTGTTCTCTCTGAGTTTACACTTGTGAAAGGGAATCCTTTATTTCCTTTGCCTATTTTCAAACACTTTAGTTAACAATAACTTAAGTACCCTACTTAGTACCTCACCAGATTGTGAAGACAGGATTAATTCTCCTTTGTCTACTTTTAAATTGAATCAACAAAAGTTTGAACACCATACTTAGTATTAGGTGAGAAGCTAGCAAGGTACTTAGAGAATTCACACCCTTAGAAATTCAATCAATCAGGAAAATGTAAATCTTTTTGATTCAATGAGCCAGGAATCTGTGAAGGTGAGATGTGGTTCCCATAAACACTGCCTCCTGGGCAGTGCTGGGCAATTTGGAAGCTGTGATTGGCCCTTGTGAAAAGGAGAAGAGACAAGAAGCCAATATAAAAGACCCTGAATTTCTGAGGCTGGGGAAGTTGACTCCAAGAAGGAAGTTGGCTTCAAGAAGAAGGTTGACTCAATGAAGAAAGTTGGCCTCAGGAGTCACCTTCAACTCCAGTCATCATCTTGACTCTTGCCTCTTGGAAGGAACTTGGGTGAGTGGATAGCTGGCTTTCCCTTCATGTCTCCTAGAGAGAGTTAAATTCTGGTTGAAGATCAACAAGTCCTGGATGAGTCAAATCTTGGAGTAATATTTAGTTAGATAGGCTAAATATTTTCTCTATCTTTTGTATTTCTCTACTTTCACTCTTTCCACCTCTTTTGTAAATAAAAACTATTAAAATCATTTTGACTTTGAGCAATAATACTTTAGAACAGTAACCACCATCATTATTTATAATTTTATATATTTTAATTAAACCATTAATATTTAACCCTTACTCATCACACTCTAGAGCAGTGATGGGTAACCTATGGCATGGGTGCCAAAGATGGCAAGCAGAGCACTTTTTGTGGGCACATGGCCACCTTCCCCTGACCAGAGTTTGTTACTAGAAAGGCAGAGGACTCAGGTGGAGCTGCTCCCTTCCCCCTCTCCACTGTGCTTGATGACATTTTTTCATATCCCCTACCCCTCTGTCCAGCAGCCCAATGAGAGTGCTTTCTCCCTCCCCTGTGTGTGTGTGTGGGGAGGGGGGGCAGGGCACACCTGGCACTTGTGAGAGGTGGGCATGGCACATAATCTCTAGGGGTGGAGCATGGCACACAGTCTCCAAAAGGTTTGCTATCACTGCTTTAGAGCTTTCAGAATTTACCTGAAGCAGTTTTTACTTGACTCTAAATTCAGCAGCACATATTAGAACAGAATTCTACATGCATTGTAAGACAATATTTTTGTGTTTTTGTTGCTCACAATGTGAGGGCTTATCATGGTGTAGAGGGGGAAATAATTGTGCTGTAAAGGCAATATGCAATAATTGATGCATATAGGGCATACACACACACACACACACACACACACACACACACAAATATACACAGTGTTCCCAAAGTTTTAGTGTAGTTCTAAGCTATTAAAATTTTTTTAAATTATATTCAATTAAAATATTGAGTAAATGTGTTAGCTAATATACTATTTATTATATTACCAATAAATAATACTTATTAAATCTGTTCATATTTTTAATAGCCAAAAGCTATTAAAGCTTTTGGGGATACCCTATATTTATACATTTATGCACACATTAAAAAAAAAAATTAAGCCTGCCTTTCCTGCCAAGCACCCAAAACTTATAAAATCTAGTGTTCCTTTTGTTGAAATATATTGAAAATTTTTCTTGAAAATAAAATAAAGAACCTTCACATGATATGTAGCTAAATGTCCTATGGAATTGGCCATCAGCGTCATCATTTTAACAAAAAGTCTTTTTCTGGAAGAAAATCATTCCCTGCTCACTTTCCCCTCTACTATAAAGTGCACTTAAGTTCAATGAATACTTATTTACTCTGAATTTTATAACTAGATCTTTTTTATCTTCTTAAATTTATGTTTGCTTAAGGGCATAATAGATATGGATGATTTGCTGCTTTTCGTTTCTTCACGGAAACTGATGACAACTGTCTAGAGTTGCTGAACATAATTCACAACCTCATAAGTGTTGTTTCCAACAACCATCCCATTAGTTTGAGGATGAAAGAAATTTTTCCCATCAAGAAAAAGACCCAAAATGTAAATGTTTGCCAAATTTACTAAATTTACAAATTTATTAAAACTCAAAAATGCAAAAGTTGACTATTGGCTAACCAGTCAACAAGTGATTAAATTCTGAATGATAAAATTGTTTTCCTCAGTTGATGGGGGAAAGGTAACAGAATGGAAAGATTGGGCATCCTGAAGTAGAAAAATGATCACTCCTTAAGTGATTTAAAAGCCTTAGAATTAGATAAGATAATAAATAAATAAAAATCATAGCCTTACAAGTTTCTTGCTTTGCTGGGGTGAAAGGATTAGAAATCCAGGATCAGAGGCAGCTAGGTGGCTCAGTATAGTCAGCCCTGGAATTTGGAGTTGGGAAGACCTGGGTTCAAATGTGGCCCCAGATATTTCCTAGCTGTGTGACTCTGGGTAAGGCACTTAACCCCAGGAGTTTAGTCCTAACCACTCCTGTGCCTGAGAACAGATACATAGTATTGATTCTAAGACAGAAAGTAAGGGTTTAAAGAAATGAAATGAAGGGAGAATAGCGGATGTCTCCAATTTGAAATAAGAGGAATAAAATTACTGTTATGGATGAATAGTGTGAAGAAAGAGAAAACTTCAGTTTTGTTCATTTTACAATTTAGTTGAAACACAGAGATAATATACTCATGATGAAGAATGAGACAGATTTTTGGACTGCTGATATAAGAACTTCTTTAGCTTGACTGCATATTTGTTAAAAGTTTGTTTTTGTTTTTCCTAATTGGCATTTAATTTTTCTTTTTTTTTCCATAGTGGGGTAGGGAACAAAGTGAGCTGGAAGGAAAAAGAGGTAATGAGAGACTGGTTAAGAAGAAAAAGAAACAAAGGAGAGTCATCGAAGTGTTTTGTTTTAATGTACAGAAGAGAACAGATGGAAGACCAGAAGGAAATACAAATAAGCAGGATAACTTTGAAAGTTCCATATTAAGAATTTAAATATATTAAAAAGGAAGCAAGTTTTACATAAAAGAGATTTGCAGTTTCATATACAATCTTTTTTCTGACCTACTTTGTATACATACCTATTTGATTTGGTATTGTGATTTTGGTTCAGAATTTTAAAAAATTTATAATATTATTGAGAGAGCAGATCTCTTTTCTTAAAACCATGAATAGACATTTGCGCAAAGAGGTGTTTTCATCTATTGCATCTGTGCCTGTTTGGAAAAACTGATGCTTAACATATAAATATTGTTTTTAAGGGTTTAAGAAGTTTGGTGCTGAGAAGATTCATGCTTTCATGATTAAAGAGAAATATTTTATTGTAGACAGAATTATTAACAGATAAGCTGTTTCCTACAAACATTATTAAGAATGTACCTACTCAAGCATGCCATTTAATTTCAAAAGTACAAAATTGCCATCACTGAAGTAAGGTACAAAATGATAACTTAGTATTAAGAAGCAGTGAATACAGATAAAATTCCTTTTAAAAAGAATGATTCTGTATAGTGGAGCTATTTCTATATGCTAATAGATGGTCAAGAGAAATAGTACTGTGTTGATCAGGTTACAGTTAATTTGATATGGCAAAGAATTGTTTACATTGTTCTTATCCAGATGATAATATAATAATGATAATTTGATTGTATGCTATTTGTGTTGTAAGCAGGGAGAAGAAAAAAGAAAAATGGAGGAGCTACATCTAAATTTAAATTCTTTTTTATCTTGATATCAAATGGGACCTTTCAGCTTCTTTTCTTTTCACACCAAACATACTAGTTATCTCTTTTCCTACTCCTAAAAAATATTCTCAGAACTTCCAAACCAATAACTAGTCATAGCACACAAAATTATTAAAAATGTAGTAGGAGGAAAGTTTTTCATGGTGGTATGTACATGACACCTCTTTTTCCTACTGAGTTCAAAGGACTTTGAACTTTCTAATTCACTGTCAGAAAACTCGCTGTACTCAGTCTAGCTTCAATTTCTATAACCTGGAAATGGGCATTGTATTCATTATAATTAAATTGCTATTCTAATTAACAAAGGTGTACTACTTTTGCCAGTTAATATGTGAGCTTGAGCAAATCACTAACCTTTTCTGAGTCTAACTACAATTCAGATCTTGATTCATTGAGGTCTACTGCTCTTTCCATTAAATCACTCCTCTATCTTAGAAGTAAAATAAAGTCTCTAAGTCATTCATAGGTAGGATGTTTTTTATGTTCCCTTAGATGATCCCAATAAGCACATCTAACAAATTGTTAAAATGTTTCAGGATACTTTCCTGTCATCAAAGTTAAGTATGTTTTTGATTAAGTTAGGATCTTTGATTAGAGTTATTTCCTCTATGTATGAGGTTAGCCTGACTCACTGGTCTAAAATTCAAGATTCTGAAATGTAAAAAACACTTTGATTGACAAATGATTTTAATCATATTGTAATATTTTGCTTTAGCAACTTTCCATGGGATTATTAGCATTTGCAAAGACCAAATTTATTGAGTTGTCAATTGTTAGTCTCTTTGGGTATATGAAAATGGGATTAACTCTCTCCTGCCCATTTTTATTTTATTTATTTATTTTTTAAGTTTTTAAAACATTATTTTATTTGGCCATTTTCATACATTATTCATTGGAAACAGAGATCATTTTCTTTTCCTTCCCCCTCCCCCCCCTCACCACCATGTGGGTATCACATGTGTCTTTGCTCCAAACCCATTTCCTTGTTGTTGGTATTTGCATTAGGGTGCTCATATTTAGCATCTCTCCTTGATCATGTCCCCTCAACCTCTGTAGTCAAGCAGTTGCTTTTCCTCGGTGTTTTTACTCCCTCAGTTTGTCCTCTGCTTGAGGATAGTTTTTTTTCCTCATAGATCCCTGCAGATTGTTCACGGACAATGTAAAGCCATCATTTGATTGTACCACAGTGTATCAGTCTCAGTGTTCAATGTTCTCCTGGTTCTGCTCCTCTCACTCTCCATCACTTCCTGGAGGTTGTTCCAGTCTCCATGGAATTCCTCCACTTTATTATTCCTTTGAGCACAATAGTATTCCATCACCAACATATACCACAATTTGTTCAACCATTCCCCAATTGAAGGGCATCCCCTCATTTTCCAATTTTTGGCCACCACAAAGAGAACAGCTATGAATATGATTCTACAAGTCTTTTTCCTTATAATCTCTTTGGGGTACAAACGCAGCAGTGCTATGGCTGGATCAAAGGACAGACAGTTTTTTAGCGCCCTTTGGGCATAATTCCAAATTGCCCTCCAGAATGGTTGGATCAGTTCACAACTCCACCAGCAATGAATTGATGTTTGCCACATCCCCTCCAGCATTGATTACTTCCCTTTGCTGTCATGTTGACCAATCTGCTAGGTGTGAGGGGATACCTCAGAGTTGTTTTGATTAGCCCTCTGATTATAAGAGATTTAGAGCACTTTTTCATGTGCTTATTAATAGTTTTGATTTTGTTAACTGAAAATTGCCTATTCATGTCCCTTGCCCATTTTTCAATTGGAGAATGTCTTGATTTTTTTGTACAACTGGTTTAGCTCTTTATAAATTTGAGTAATTAGACCTTTGTCAGAGGTTTTTATTATGAAGATTGTTTCCCAATTTGTTGCTTCCCTTCTAATTTTAGTTACATTGGTTTTGTTTCTACAAAAACTTTTTAATTTGATGTAGTCAAAATTATTTATTTTACATTTTGTGACTCTTTCTAAGTCTTGCTTGGTTTTAAAAATCTTTCCCTTCCCAAAGGTCTGACATGTATACTATTTTGTGTTCAGCTAATTTACTTATAGTTTCCTTCTTTATATTCAAGTCATTCACCCATTCTGAGTTTATCTTGGTGTGGGGTGTGAGGTGTTGATCCAAACCTAATCTCTCCCACTGTGGCATTTAAAAGAGTGGGAGCCACAAACTGTAATAGTTAAAATAGTTGAGGTTGTAAACTATAGTGAGTAAAATAGTGGAAGATATAAATTGTGATAGATATAAGAGTGGGTGAGTAAATTTGACCGCAGAAAATATGTTTTCACTACAGTGTCTTGGTTTTAAATCAAATATAACGTGGTCACCAGGGAAATATTCCCAATTATGAATATACCCAAGTCAACTGGGTTTTATAGAGAATTTAATTAAAAATACAATGAGGAATCAAAGAAAGAGAGAGAGAGAGAGAGAGAGAGAGAGAGAGAGAGAGAGAGAGAGAGATAGAGAGAGAGAGAGAGAGAGAGAAAGGAAATAAATGAGAAAAGAATAGGCCAGCCCAGGTGGCCCTGGCCAACCCAGGCCTAAGTCCTAAAAGAAAAGATCAGTCAGTCCTTATATCTTAATCACTCACCACAAGATGTGTCCGAGCAAGAATATAGACACCAGTTCAGCCAGCCATCCTTCTCCAGAGAGAGATTCTTCTGACTTCCCTCAAGAGACTTTTTCTTTTCCTTATATAGGGAATTTTTTCCTCTGTCACCTCCCTTAAATTCTTACATCTACCAATCACAGTAGATGTTTTTCAAAGGACAGTCCATTCTGAATTTACAGCTGAGTAGATTAGAATCTCTGAGTAAGTTTCTCACATTTTTTGTCCTGGCAAGTTTACAAGTTGCCTGACCTTTATTAGGTACTTTGCACCCCATTGTATTAATTCTAAACATAGGCATGGCTTAAGTATGGGTGTAAGTATTTTTCATTGTTCAGCAAGGAGTTTTCTCCCCTAAAGCAGTCTTAAGTACGGGTGGAGTAGAGGTTTTCCCATTTCTGATCTAAGTAGAGTTCTCACATTTTAAATCTAAGTAGCTTCACTGTTTAAAATGGGGAATGGTCTTAACCAAATGTTCTAAGGTAGAGTCTGAGAATCTTTTAACATTCACAAGTCTGAGAAATTTCAAGATTCACATATCAAACATTCAAAGAACAGCTAATCCCAATATTATACATACTATTTGACAGAATAAGCCAAGAAGGGGTTCTACCAAATTCTTTTTACAACACAAACATGGTACTGATCCCAAAGCCAGGCAGGTTAAAAACAGAGAAAGAAAACTATAGGCCAATCTCCCTAATTAATATAGATGCAAAAATCTTAAATAGGATACTAGCAAAAAGACTCCAGCAAGTCATCACAAGGCTTATCCACTATGATCAGATAGGATTCATACCAGGAATGCAAGGATGGTTCAATATTAGGAAAACCATCCACATAATTGACCATATAAACAAGCAAACTGACAAAAATCACAGGATTATATCAATAGATGCAGAAAAAGCCTTTGACAAAATACAACACCAATTCCTATTGAAAACACTAGAAAGTATAGGAATAGAAGGGCCTTTCCTAAAAATAATAAACAGTATATATCTAAACCATCAGCAAACATCATCTGCAATGGGGATAAACTTGAAGCCTTCCCAATAAGATCAGGAGTCAAACAAGGATGCCCATTATCACCTTTATTATTTAATATTGTACTAGAAACACTAGTAGTACCAATTAGAGAAGAAAAAGAAATTGAAGGTATTAAAATTGGCAATGAGGAGACAAAGCTGTCACTCTTTGCAGATGATATGATGATATACTTAAAGAATCCTAGGGAATCAACCAAAAAGCTAATTGAAATAATCAACAACTTTAGCAAAGTTGCAGGATACAAAATAAACCCACATAAGTCATCAGCATTTCTATATATCTCCAACCCAATTCAGCAGCAAGAATTAGAAAGAGAAATTCCATTTAAAGTCAACCGAGACAATATAAAATACTTAGGAATCTATCTGCCGAGACAAACATAGGAACTATATGAACACAACTACAAAACACTCTCCACACAATTGAAACTAGATCTAAACAATTGGGAAAACATTGATTGCTCATTGGTGGGACGAGCTAACATAATAAAAATGACCATCCTACCCAAACTTATCTATATATTTAGTGCCATACCCATTGAACTACCAAAAAACTTTTTTACTGAATTAGAGAAAACCATAACAAAGTTCATTTGGAAGAACAAAGGATCAAGGATATCCAGGGAAATAATGAAAAAAATACAAAGGAAGGGGGCCTTTCAGTCCCAGATCTCAAACTATACTACAAAGCACTGGTCATCAAAACAATTTGGTACTGTCTAAGAGACAGAAAGGAAGATCAATGGAATAGAGTTGGGGTAAATTACCTCAGCAAGACAGTCTATGACAAACCCAAAGACTCCAGCTTTTGGGACAAAAATCCACTATTTGATAAAAACTGCTGGGAAAATTGGAAGACAGTGTGGTGTGAATCTTGAAATTTCTCAGACTTGTGAATGTTAAAAGATTCCCAGACTCTACTTTAGAACATTTGGTTAAGACCATTCCCCATTTTAAACAGTGAAGCTACTTAGATTTAAAATGTGAGAACTCTACTTAGATCAGAAATGGGAAGACCTCTACTCCACCTGTACTTAAGACTGCTTTAGGGGAGAAAACACCTTGCTGAACAATGAAAAATACTTACACCCATACTTAAGCCATGCCTATGTTTAGAATTAATACAATGGGGTGCTAAGTACCTATTAAAGGTCAGGCAACTTGTAGACTTGCCAGGACAAAAAGGTGAGAAACTTACTCAGAGATTCTAATCTACTCAGCTGTGAATTCAGAATGGGCTGTCCTTTAAAAAACATCTACTGTGATTGGTAGATGGAAGAATTTAGGGGAAGTAACATAGGAGAAAACCCGCTATATAAGGAAAAGGACAGACTGTTGAAAAAAGCTCTTGAGATATACAGGCTCTTGAGAGACAATCTCTAAGGAGGTCTCTCAAGGGAGGCTGACTCTGACTGGAACTCCCTCTGGGGAGACTCTGTTCCCCTGAATCCTCTCTTGAACAAATCTTATGGTGAGTGATAAAAGACTGACTGATCTCTTTCTCTCTTAAGACTCAGATGTTATACTTATTCCTTTCTTACTCTTTCTCTCTTTAATTCCTCAATGTATTATTAATTAAAATCTCTATAAAACTCAGTTGACTTGGGTATATTCATAATTGGGAATATTTCCCTGGCGACCACCTTAAATATTTGATTTAAAACAAGACACTGTGGTGAAAACATATTTCCTGCGGTCACAATTTACTCACCCACTCTTATATCAATCACAATTTATATCTTCCACTATCTTAATCACTACAGTTTACGACCCTCAATCATTTTAACTCTTACAGTTTATGGCATCCACTCTTTTAAATGCCACAGATAGAATTCATTTGTGAATCCATCTGGACCTGGGGATTTTTTCTTAGGGAGTCCTTAGATGGCTTGTTCAATTTCTTTTTC
This sequence comes from Monodelphis domestica, assembly GCF_027887165.1. Lineage (NCBI taxonomy): Eukaryota > Metazoa > Chordata > Mammalia > Didelphimorphia > Didelphidae > Monodelphis > Monodelphis domestica. Next base: position 199,925,760 of record NC_077229.1, on the reverse strand, counting down.
TAATATGGGGTTGTTTAGGTAATTTATTTCTTCTTTTAGTCTAAGCAATTTATATTTTTGTAAGTATTCACCCATATCACTTAGATTGCCATATTTGTTACCATATAATTTTAATGATTGCATTGATTTCCTCTTCATTAGAGGTGACATCTCCCTTTTCATCTTGGATACTATCAATTTGGTTTTTTTCTTTCCTTTTTTTAATTAGACTGACTAGTAGTTTGTCTATTTTATTTGTTTTTTTCAAAGTACCAGCTCTAGTCTTATTTATTAAATCAATAGTTCTTTGACTTTCAATTTTATTAATTTCTCCTTTGATTTTTAGGATTTCTAATTTAGTCTTCAGCTGAGGATTTTTAATTTGTTCACTTTCTGGTTTTTTAATTTGCATGCCCAATTCATTGACCTCTGCCCTTCTTAATTTGTTTATATATGAACTCAAAGATATAAATTTCCCCCTGACTACAGCTTTGGCTGCATTCCATAGGTTTTGAAAGGATGTCTCACCATTGTCATTTTCTTCAATGAAGTTATTAAGTGTTTCTACAATTTGTTCTTTAACTAGCCAGTTTTGAAGAATCATATTGTTCAATTTCCAATTAATTTTTTATTTATCTCTTCATGTACCCTTACTCATTATTATTTTTATTGCATTGTGGACTGAAAAGGTTGCATTTATTATTTCTGCCCTTTTGCACTTGTTTGCAATGATTTTGTGCCCTAATACATGGTCAATTTTTGTGAATGTACCATGTGCTACTGAAAAGATGTATTCCTTTTTGTCCCTATTTATTTTTCTCCATATGTCTACTAACTCTAATTTTTCTAAGATTTCATTTGCTTCTCTCACCTCTTTCTTATTTATTTTTTGGTTTGATTTATCTAGTTCGGATAGAGGAAGATTCAGATCTCCCACTAGAATAGCTTTTCTATCTATTTCATCATTGAGCTCCTCTAGTGTCTCCTTTAGAAATTTGGATGCTATGCCATTTGGTGCATATATATTGAGTACAGATATTTCCTCGTTGTCTATACTGCCTTTTATCAGGATGTAATTACCTTCCTTATCTCTTTTAACTAGATTTATTTTTACTTTGGCTTTGTCAGATATCATGATTGCTACTCCTGCCTTCTTTTTATCAGTTGATGCCCAATAGATTTGGCTCCATCCTCTTACTTTCACCCTATGTGTATCTACCTTCCTCATGTCTGTTTCTTGCAGACAGCATATGGTAGGGTTTTGGATTCTAATCCACTCTGCTATTCGCTTGTGTTTTATGGGTGAGTTCATTCCATTCACATTCAGAGTTATGCTTACTAGTTGTGTATTTCCCAGCATTTTGATTTCTACTCCTGGTCCTGACTTTTCTTCTTTCGCTATTTCCTTCTACACCAATGTTTGTTTATAGTCAGTCCCCCTTGTTCCCCCCTCATTTTACTTCCCTTTCTACCCCCCTCCATTCTTATTCCCTCCCTTATTTTCCCCTGTAGTCTTTTTAAAATTTCCCCCCAACCCTCTCCCTCCCTTGTACTGCTTCCCTCCCTACCAGTCCGTTTTATACCCTTCTACTCCCCTATAGGGCACAAATCTATTCTCTTCCCCAATGGATTGTATTGTTCTTCCCTCTTTGGGTCAGTTTCAAAGCAAGTAAGAGTTGAATATTTCCTATCTCCAACCACTTTACCCTTCCAGTGTATCAATGTTCTCCCCCCTCCCACCATGAGCTTCTTTGTGACATATAAATTTACCCCCATTTGTTTCTTTTCCCATTTCTTTTAGTATTAACCTCTTTTTTTTTTAGCTCTGGTTGTATATATATATATATGTGTGTGTGTATGTGTGTGTGTGTGTGTGTGTGTGTGTATGGGATGCTCAGGGAGGAGTAGTATCTCTGGTATGGAGTGCTTGTCATGCCCTCCTAGGGCAGCTCTCCAACCTCTGAACCTCACCTGACACCCAGCTCTCACTTGTGGCTCCTAGTAGCTGCTAGCATGTGGCAGCGGCCACACCCCAGGCAAAGGCTTCGACAGGCCTGTTAAACCTTGTGAGGGTAGCCATCAGGTCGTAGACCCCTGGTGAACTAAGGCTCTATTCATCCAGCATGTGAAGACTGCTTCGGCTGAACAGATGGAAGAAACCAATAAGAAGGTTCAATGGCTGAGAGGGAGACGCAGCAAAGCACTGTGGAGTGCTTAGGGCATGTTGGAGCACAAAAGAAAACACAGCCATCCAATGCAGCTGAGGACGTCTCCAGGTGTAACGATTTTTCGTGCCAATGGACCCAGGCTTCCAACGCCAAGAGAGTGGGACTGTCTCTATGCATCAACTTTTCCACTTAAATCTCCTTCACACACAAGTGTTTTTGTGCACACTCATCTACATCACAGATGAAAGCGCACAAAGACAATCATCATCCTGGGTTACCGAGAGACTACTACTACTATATCTATATACCTATTTATGTCTTGTCCTTTTATCCTATACAGTTTGTCACTGTTCCCTCTAAGTGTAATTCTTCTAGCTGTCCAGGTGATAGCAACAGTTTTTAAGAGTTATCAATGACCTCTTTTCTTATAGGGATACATATCATTTTAACTTATTGGGTCTCTTAAAAAATTTTTTTGTTGTTGTTTTGTTTTGTTTTTTCCCCTCTTTTTTTAATTACCTTTTGATTATTCTCTTGAGTTCTGTGCTTGGACATCAAATTTTCTGTTCAGGTCTGGTCTTTTCTTTACGAATGCTTGGAATTCTTCTATTGTGTTGAATGACCATACTTTCCCCTTTAAGAATATAGTAAGTTTTGATGGGTATTTTATTCTTGGTTGTAGACCTAGTTCCCTTGCTTTCTGGAATATCATATTCCATGCCTTTCGGTCCTTCAGTGTGGATGCAGCCAGATCCTGTGTTATCCTCACCGTGTTTCCGTGGTGTCTGAATGGCTTCTTCTTGGCAGCTTGTAATATCTTTTCTTTGGTCTGATAGTTTTTTAATTTGGCTATAACGTTTCTTGGTGTTGTCAGTTGAGGATTAAATACAGGGGGTGATCTGTGTATTCTTTCAATCTCCACTTTCCCCTCTTGTTCTAGGATATCGGGACAGTTTTCCTGAATAATTTCCTCTAGTATTATGTCCAGGCTTTTTCTTTTGCCGTGGTCTTCTGGTAGTCCAATTATTCTTAAATTGTTTCTTCTTGAACAATTTTCTAAATCGTCTGTTTTGTGAATGAGATGCTTCACATTTTCCTCAATTTTTTCATTCTTTTTGTTTTGTTTTATAGTGTCCTGCTGCCTTGTGAGGTCACTTAATTCCAGTTGTTGTATTCTGGTTCTTAAAGATTAGATTTCATCTCTGGCTTTTTGGTCATCCTTTTCCTTCTGGTCTGATTTTCTTTGAAGATCGTCTTTCATCCTCTTTACCTCGTCTTTCATCTCCTTTGCCTCATTTTCCAGCTGGTTGATTTTGGCTTTCAAGACACTATTTTCTCGTTTTAGTTCAAGTACCTCTGTTTCCAGATGACTTATCTTAATTTTTAAGTTCTTTTCCCAATTGTCTTCAGCCTCTCTTAGTTGTGTTTTGAGTTCTTCCACAGCCTGTATCCGATTCACTGAGATTTCTTTTTTCCCTTTTCCTTTTTTTAGTTTTTAAAACATTATTTTATTTGGTCATTTTCATACATTATTCATTGGAAACAGATCATTTACTTTTCCTCCCCCCCCCCCCCCCGCCACCCCTTCCCTAGCCAATGCGCGATACGTCTGGGTATCACATGTGTCCTTGCTCTGAACCCATTTCCTTGTTGTTGGTATTTGCATTAGGGTGCTCATTTAGCATCTCTCCTTGATCTTGTCCCCTCAACCTCTGTAGTCAAGCAGTTCCTTTTCCTTGGTGTTTTTACTCCCTCAGTTTGTCCTCTGCTTGAGGATAGTTTTTTTTTTTTCTTGTTGATCGCTGCAGATTGTTCAGGGACGTTGTAAAGCCATTACTGGAGAAGTCTATTACAGAGTTCTGAACTTCTGCTCCTTCTAGGCCTCCATCTTGACTCCGCCTCCTGCCCTACTGATCTCCTGCCCATTTTAAAATGTAATCACCAGAAGCATATACACCCCACTTACACTTGAGTGGGGGAGGTCTGTGACCCATGTGTGGGAAAGTGGGTGACAAATCAGAAGCCACTGACTGCCCTCTGGGCAGTCCTAAGCAAAACTATAGATTATAATTTGTCCACATAAAAAGTAGAGGAAGGCACAGGAAGTGATGCAAAGAAGAGTTTTTAAAAGGAGTTACAACTTCCTGTGGGGGAGTTCTTTGTTCTTTGGAGTTCTGAGTTTGAGTTGGAGGCTAGTGAAGAATGTGCTTACTGGACCTGAGCCCTTGGACTTGGTGAGACTGTTCTTAAATCTCTCCCTTTGAACTATCATATGGGTGAGTGAAAAAGACTGACTCATTTCCTGGATTTTCTGAAGGAACTAGCCTCAGGAGAGGCCTCCCCTCTTGAGAGAGGCTTCCTGACTGAAGTTCTTGCTTTATTCATCCTCGGTCCCTCAGCTCAAGACTGAGGCCCCTGTGACTGAGGACTAATTAGCCCTGCCTGGGTTGAGCCAGGGGCCAGAAAAAAATACTTAATGTGTTAGGTTAAATATCTTACCCTATCCTCTCTCTGATTTTCTTACTTTCACTCTTTCTTTATTTTATAAGTAAATTGCTAAAAAATAATTTGTAATTGATTAAATTCCTGGTGACCATGCTTTTAAATAATCTAGTCCAGCCCCTTATATTCTGCCCCTTACAGGTATATCTTCTGCTATGGACATCTATTCAGTCTTTATTTACACACACATGTTATCAATTGGAGCATGCTCAGATTTGACCTTCCTGAATGTACAGAGGATATGTCCCAATTCAATATGTAGATCTTTGGAAACCTGTTTCCTCAAATTGGTAGCTATTATCCATGCTATTAAATTATAACAAAGTACATAGTTGACCATAAACTGTCATCAGCTTTCCTGTAAGTAGGCATTCTAAGTAGGTAAGTAAATAAGAATTGAAAGAACATCAATAATTCTTGACTAACTCTCCACTAATCCTCTCCAGAATGGCCTCTAGATATCCCCTAAATCATCTGAGAACCTTGCCTCATTTTGCAGGGAGGGAAAAATGGAGGCAATTCATCATGAATTCCTTTCATTTCTTCCTCTCCTTCTGTCATTTTCCTCCTTCACTCATGTGGCCCTACTCCTTAAGAAAGCTAACCCCTCTACTTGTTTGACCAATCCCATTCCATCCCATTTCCTCTAACAGATTGTCTCCATTGTCATCTCCACTCTTTCACACATCTTCAATCTCTCCTTGTCTACTCTCATTCTCTACTGTATAATCATACCTATGTCTTTCATCCTAAAAAATTCATTACTTGATCCTTCCATCTCTGACAACTATCATCCTATATCTCTTCTGCCCTTTGTGACTAAATTCCTTGAGAAGGATATCTACAGTAGGTGCCTCCATTTTCTCTCCTCTCATTCCTTTAATTCTTTACACTTTGGTTTCTGACTCTTTTTCTAATGAAACCTCTCCAAAGTTACTAATGATCTCTTAGTTGATAAATCCAGAGGTCTTTACTCAGTCTTCATTCTACTTGACCTCTTTAGCCTCTGACACAATTGGTCACACCTTCTTCCTTGGTATTCTCTTCCTCCTAGGTTTTCAAGACACTATTCCTTCTTGGTTCATTTCCTACTTATCTAACTGCTCCTTGTTTGTCTCTTTTGCTGTATCTACCTCCAGATTATGCCCTCTAACCACAAATATATCTAAGGGTGTTGACTTAAACTCTTCTCTCTTACACTTTACTTGATGATCTCATCATCTCCCATGGATTTAATTACCATTTATATGCTAATTATTCTGAAATCTAACTCCATCTTTTCCACTGATCTCAAATCTCACATCTCCAACTATCTTTCAGAGATCTCAAATGGATATCTAGGATATATTTTAACTTCAATATGTCCCAAATAGAATATAGTCTTTCCTACTAGTGCCTCCCATCCTTCCTATCTTCCTTATTAATCATCATCTTCCTGGACCCTTAGATTCACAACCTAAGACTCATAGTCTAGATTCCGTACAATATCTCATCCTCTAATGTGTTGCCAAAGACTGTCAATCTTGCCTTTGCAATGTCTCTCCCTTCTCATTTCTGATACTATCACTAGGGCAGATCCTCATTACCACACACCTGGACTACTATAATAACCTCCTGGTGGGTCTGCCTGCCTCAGGTTTCTCCCCACTCCAATCCATTCTCCATTCAGTCACTAAAATGACTTCCTAAAGTGCAGGTCTAATCCTGTCACCCCCTCCCATCCCCTACTCTATTAATTCCAGTGGCTTCCTATTGGCTTCAGAATATTTGGCATTCAAAGCCCCTCCTACCTTTCTAGTCCTTTTATATTTTACTCCCCACCACATATTCTTTGATCCAATGACACTGGTTCTTGGCTATTCCACACTCTGTCTCTTGACTGAGCATTTTCTCTGGCTGTCTCACATACCTGAAATGTTCTTCCTCCTTACCTCTGCCTATTGACCTCTCTGGCTTCCTTTAAGTCCTAACTAAAATCCTACCTTCTACAGAAAACCTACCCCAACCTTTCTTAATTCCAGTGCCTTCCCTCTATTATTTCTCATTTACCCTCTTTATAGCTTGCTTTGTACATATTTGTTTACATGTTGTTCCTTCCTTTAGAATGTAAACTCCCTCAGGACAGGCACTGTCTTTTGTCTCTTTTATATGCCAACATTTAGTACGGTGCCTGGCACAGAGTAGGTATTTAATAAATGTTAATTGAGTGGTTGAATGATTACCATGACCCAGCTCTTCATCCTGAAGCTTCACTCCAGGCATCAAATTGACACATTAGAAGTACTCTCTACTTTAGCATTATCCTCTGATTGGATAGCTTCTCTTACAACCTCCCTTTAAGGAAGGCATCCAGGCCTTCTATGTCTCATTCTTCTTCAGGAGTATTTTGGACTTCCTCTATTACAGTGATGGTGAACCTTTTGGAGATGGAGTGCCAGCCCCACCCCCACCCCCAAACCAAGTGGTGTACCCTTCCCCCACTGAATACTGGGCAAGCCATTCACCCCTCTTATCCCACATAGGGAAGGGAGAAAGTGTTGGACTGCTGGGTAAAGGGGCGAGTAAAGTGAAGAATGTCTTCAGTGAGTGTAGAGAGGGGGAGAGGAGTGGCCTGAGTGCTCTGCTCCCCTCCAGCTCTGCTGCCTGTGAGCCACCCACCTTACCCCCTGTGTGCTCCCATTGGCTGCTGGGCAGAGGGGTGGGAGATGTGAAGAAATGCCTGCATGGTGGAGAGGGAAAGGGGAGCCGCTCTGCCTGAGTCCCTCTGCCTTTCTAGTAACAAATTTGGGTGGGGGGAGGCAGTCACATGCCCACAGAGAGTGCTCTGTATGCCATCTTTCACACCTGTGCCATAGGTTTGCCATCACTGTGCTACCATCTCCATACACCAACCTACTTGAAGGTAGCTCCCCTAGCTTTTTAGCTTCTTATTATATGTTATCTCCTTCCATTAAAATATAAACCTTGAGGATAGGAACTGTCTTTCTTCTTGTATTTGTATTCCCAGGCTTAGCAAGTTGCCACATAGTAAATGCTTCATAAATGTTAGTTGACTGACTACTAACAATACATGATCATCCAGTAAACATTACCATCTGTTAATATGTGATTTGAGTAGTGAAATAATATTCTGAAATAATAGTTTATTTTAAAATAAAGGAAGGAAGGGAAGGGAATTGGGATGATCAATCTAAATAAACCTCCTACCAAATTTTGTTGGTAATTGTAGAGAGATAGTATCTACACTATCAGTTATTTCTCTACCTAAAATTCCCAGTTCCTACAGTAAACTACACTTCTCTAACCCAAATTCCCCACTTCAGATGGTGATGGAGGTAGTAGATGGTTTGTGTCGTCAACAGCTCTGTAGAAATATCTCTCAGCATCAACAGGATCCACAGAAACAGGCAGGGGGTAAATGGATCACAAGGAAGTCACAGGGGAGAGACTATCTAGTTCACTAGGTCTACCCTAGAAGACTAGACAAAACCCAATCTTCTCCTTCCCTGACTGTTAGAAGAAGCAACAGCCCTGTCACCTCTCCAGAATTCTGAAACCTTCCTACTTCTGCCTTGCAGCCTCTCCTGCTTCTGCCTTTGCATTTTCTTATAACAATAGTGAGCAGTACTACTAGGATAGAAACTTCAAAGGGCAGCTAGGTGGCTCAGAAAATAGATCTGGAGATAGGTGATCCTGTGTTCAAATCTGACCCCAGAAACTTCCTCTCTATGTGACCCTGGGCAAGTCACTTGACCCCGATTGCCTAGCCTGTTCCTCTGCTCTGTAACTGATATTTGGTATCATTTCTAAGATAGAAGATGAGGATTTTAATTTTATAAAAGAAAAGAAAAAAGAAACATCTACTAAGTTAGATCACCACTATCTATAGTTTAGTACATAATTCCTAAGAAGTAGTCAGGAACATATAAACTGACTTTCCCACAGTCACATAACTAATAAGTATCAGAGGTAGGATTTCATTTCTTTAATTCAATCTCATTATTCTCTCCACCATTTACATTGCCTCCATGTATACTTTGAAATAATTAATATGAAATAATAAGGAGGAATACCTAATCTCTGACACTTAATACCAGTGTGACACCTCCTTGGCCCCAAGTTTTCTTATCTGGAAAATAAGGTATTTGGAGCAGATAGTCTCTCAGTTCCCTTCCAACTCTAAATCAATGATCCTAATCTGCTGAAAGATCATCTTGAATCCTTTCAAAATACATTGGGGAAAATGAAAGAGCTGGTCCACTGAAAGAGGTTGAAAAGATAAAACTATTTTATCAGAGAGACCCCTTCAACACTGAAAGATCAAATCTAAAATTACTTTATAAGTACAATGTTAAAAATATCATTAACTGAAATTTTCATTTACATATCCTTTCCAGTGTTCTACTTCATTCTCTCTTTTTTAAAAAATCTACTATGTGGGCCTTACTTCATGCTAATATAGCCATTGCAAAGATATGGAGGTTTAATGGATTCAAGCATTTAACTTCTTACCCCAGAAGTAATATTTCTTCTTTGCCTCTGTAATTAGATAATCTACTCTCTAAGTCTTGAAATTTCCCCATTGGACTGGGAACATTCCTCATTTTGATGTGAGAACTCACCAGGATCAGAAATGGGAGGACCTCTACTCCACCCGTACTTAAGACTGCTTTAGGGGAGAAAACTCCTTGCTAAACAATGAAAGTACTTGGACCCATGCTTATGATAAGGCAAGGAGTTCTTTGAGCCATGCCTGTTTTTAGAATTGATACAATGGGATGCTAGGTACCTAAAAAGGTCGGGCAAGTTTTCTCTTAATGAGATTAGTCGACTCAGCTGTGTTTTCTCTGGTTCAGATTTACTGAGGAGATTAGTCAACACAGCAGCATTTTCTCTGGTTCAGACTTACTGAGGAGATTAGTCGACTTAGCAGGAATTCAGATGGGCAGTCCTTTGGAAAACGTCTACAGTGATTGGTAGATGTAAGGACTTAGGGGAGATGACATGGGAGAAAAACCCCTATATAAGAAAAAGCAGAATCTCTTTAGGAGAAAATCCTTTTAGAGAAAGCTCTTATGAGGATCGCTTGGGAAGAATCTCTTGAGAGAGGCTCTAGAGAAGGGAAGCTTTTGGAGGACAATCTCTAAGAAGGTCTTGCTGGAGCTCCTCTGAGGGGACTCTGTCCCTCTGGAGGCTCTGGAGAGAGGCCCTTTAAAACAGTCTCTGGCTGGAAGGCTTTTTAAAGAGGACTCTGGCTGGAACTCTCTCTGGTGAAATCAGCTGAGATGCTGGCCTGGTGTCCCTAGAATCCTTGTTTAGACAGACCTTGTGGTGACTGATAAAAGACTAACTGACTGATCTCTCTCTTAAGACTCAGGTCTAGGCCATGTTGGCTTAAGGCCCTTCATACTTATTTCCTTTTTCTCTCTCTTTCTCTTTCTTTGATTACTCATTGTATTATTAATTAAATTCTCTATAAAACCCAGTTGACTTGGGTATATTGAATAATTGGGAATATTTCCCTGGCAACCACCTTATATTTGATTTAAAAACCAAAACACTGAGGTGAAACATATTTTCTGCAGTCACAATTTACTCACCCTCTCTTATATCTAGCATAATTTGTATCTTCCACCATTTTAACTCACTACAGTTTACAACATCAACTATTTTAAATATTACAACTCCTAATCATTACCAGAGCACTAAATTTCATATTCTCCATACACCTGAACATATTGCTACATATCTGGCCATCTTAATTTGAGTCTTGATTTATTGAAACTGCATGATACTCCTAATTCTTCTTGAAGCTCAGGATGAATTTTATTGCAAAAGCAATGGGGGGAAAGTTGCCATCATATATCTCTTGGTGTGTCAAGCCCTTAAATACAACCAGGACTCCATAGTCTACTGTCCCACGTCTTGTGCATAGAATTTATAGTATTGTGTGCACTGTCTCTAGGGTGACATATAGGTATAACAGAGATAGCATGGAGAATTTGATTTTGCAATAATGATTACTTGTTGCTGGGACTCATTCCTGCAGGCTTGCTGTTATTTCCCATACTGGTGGTGAGTAAAAATTATTCCAACTGCTATCTAGCCTGGCTAAACCCATTTTTCATTTGCTAGGGAGAGGCCAAAAGGGGGATGGGGAGAAAAGAAGGAGAAAATTGAGATGCTGGTCATTTTTGTTCTTAAGGGTTTCTGCTCTTGATCACAATATTGTCATGGCCCCTTTAGTAAAGTTCTAATATCATTCTCCTCTGTTGGAAGAATGAAATCTTTTCATTCTTTCCACCCTGGTGAACTAATTTGACAGCTCATTGGTGATGTCTCTCCAACTTTAAAGAAGCAATTTCCCTAGGGCTAGCCAATTGTATTGTGGATACTGCAGACTTGACTTGCCATTCCTGCTGGGTGTCATCTGTCTTCTCAGTCTTGTACTGGATAATTTTTGTCTTTCCTAGCATCATCTGCTTGAGCAGCCTATGCCTGGCAGGCCTGTCTGTACAGGTTGAACTCAAAATACAGTAGCCATGTAGTTAATTTGACAAGGCACATCTCCAGACAGTGAAGCCTCAGGCTGGCTCTGACCAAGATCAGCATCATGGTCCCCAAACTTCCAACTGTCTTGATTTCACTCTCAAACATCCTCCCTGTTGCAGCCCATGAACTATGTTGCTCATGCATTGTAAGTTCCCATATCTCCAACTTCTAATATCTTCTCCCACACAGAGAAGTAGCATCTTCTCTTAAGAGTTGTTTTTATTGCTTTATTCTCAGGAGGTATGCTTCAAGAGGTTTGAGTTTCCCTACACTTCCCCCCACCCCCAACATTTGACATGATCTTTGGCATTCCTTTAACAAATTATCATTGCAAGAAAAAAATAAAGATTTTGCATCAATACACATATATGTGTGTGTGTGTGCATATAGTGTATATATATATATATATATATACCTACGACATATATATATATATATATATATATAATAATTTGGTCCTGAAAATAACTCTATGAGGTAGGTACTATTATTATCCTCATTTTACAGATAGAAAACTGAGTTAGATAGCATTTAAGTGGATTATCCACATAGTAAGTACCTGAGGTCAGATTCGGTCTCTGATGCCAGATCAAGCATCTTATTCACTGCATCACCAGCTGCCTCTCCAAATCTTCTGGGACATGGTCTCTGGTTTACATGGCAAGGTAGATGGCCAGAAAAGTAAAGTGATAGGAAAGTTATCAGTGATAATGGAGGACTTGGGGACAACGAACGTATGCAACATTAGTTATATTGATTATGATCATTATATCCTACTTTTGTAGATAAACATTTTTCTTTTTCTAATACAAGTATCTTTACAATAATCAGTACACTAAGTGGTAATGAACAGTTTTGATACTGTTCAAAATGAGAAGATTAAATATAAAATTTAGTGATAAAATCTGAGTGTAAAATGGGTAAAACTTCCCTTTTAGATTTTTGGAAGGTTCAAATTAAGTAGAATTTGAGAACAGAGACTATTTTGTTTTTGTTATTGCATTCTCTATGCCTAGCATAAAATAAATACCTTACAAATGCTTATTGAATAAAAACACTCTATTATCTAGAAAAACACCATTCTTTCTCTCTTTAACTACTTTGTTCCATCCCCCAAAATTAAAAAGGTAGATGTGAAAACCATGGAAATGGGGATAAAGAGTATCAAGCCCAGATGCCATAAATATACAAATCTAAAACTAACAACCTTTTTAAAAAATAATTTATTTTTATATAAATCTTTTACCAGTGTCTAGTTTTAGCCCTATTTAACTCAAGATGATGTGTCATCATGAGCTAGAAGTTATTTGAGAGGCTGTCTTATCTAACCTCCTCATTTTAGAGATAAAGAACCTGAAACCCATACACAAGAATTATCTTTCCCAAACCTTTTAATACAAATCACCACATCCAGGTATAAGAGACTGTTTGATTCTAATGTCACAGGGCTTTCTGGTGAACAACTGTGCCCTTGCCTTGTATTTGGGGCAATTGAGTCATAGGGGAGAACTACAATTAAGAGCAACATGATGTGCCCCTATTACACATACACTTCCTATTTCTATTTTGTTTCATATTACTTCATCATTTAAAATGCATCTAAAATGATTGAATAAGTGTTCAGTGTTACTAAGAGTATATTATCTCAGCTGCACTGCTCTGGTTCATATTTCTATATAGGAAGCATGTCAACTATTAAAAATGTTCATGCTTATTTAAGTGAGCATTCACTTAGCATTCTAAAAATAATAATTTTGTTCCCCTAAAGCATTTTCTTTGAAATGAAGGCAGGGAGGGATAGGTAATTTGGATAATAAAGCATTCCCAACCTTTAACAGCACTATTAGTTCTGCATGTGTTTATGCTTTTTCTAGCAATGAAATATGAAGTCCCAAGAAGAATAGAATAATTGACTTGGAGGGACATGAAGTTTGAATGAAAAAATTTGCTCTCATCTTCAATAGTAGGCACTAGAAATTTTTTTTTTTTGTGGTGGGATGGTATCCCTTGATTATATTAATGATCTAAGATGCTTTGCCTAAAATCAATGTGGTTTATACTTCAGAATAGGTCTTCATTATATTTAAGACAGAAAGCCCAAGCTAAACTGGGAAAACAGAAATCTCCATTCCATGAGTCTAAATGACCAATAAACTGAAGCAATGGCCCTAGACTAACAGACCGCTGGTAATTCTCTATAACTGATAATACTACCGGGTTTTCCTCCTCTTCACATCATTTTCCAGAGCTCCTTCAGAGCACCATTTTACCTGTAATCCACATGCCATATCTTTTATTCTCCTTATAAGGAAGGTAAAGTATTGAATCATGCCATTGCTGCACCTGATTTCATTGCTCTACTGAATTCCCTCTAACAAAAATCACCACCTGTTCTACAACTTAAGGTTTTAGAGAGTTATGTGGAGGCAACAAGAATTTAAGTGACTTGCTTGAATTATACAACCAAGCCATGTGTCCAGCAACGGAATTTAAATCTAGTTTGTCTAGACTCTGGAGCTAGTCTTTTTCTACTCTTCACTGTCATCCCTTGTAATTGCACAATATAATTATATTAAGATGAACAAGTATCCTGAATATAAGGATTGAATTGTATAGAATCTAAAAAATCTTTATGAAATAAATGCAAAGCAAAAAAAAAAAAAAAGAACCAGAAAAATAGAATATACATTATGACTAAAGTGGTACACCTCATAAAGCAAGTCCGGACATCCAGAAGTTCAATTTAATGGAACTAATATTTATTTATTAATATACTAATTAACAGACATACCTACTGGCCAGGGCAAACCTTCCTAGTGAAAGTTGCGCTGAATTGAAATTATAATGCAGTTTTTATAGGGTGCAAGATACAAAGCAAACAATGCTCATTAATGAGACATAATCTTGATGGAGCAAGCAAACCTTATCATCTAGAAGCTATATCCGTCAGTACTGTGGGGTACAGGACATTCCATTATGTATCTTATCCTAGACTGGCTGCTAGTTAGTAGGGGAGTTACCTTCTCATGGATCCTGACTATAAGCTGTTTTGATTCTTAGCTGACTGATCTTCACAGGAAAGCTCAATTCTGATTTCTACCTTTCCCAGGAAAAAACAGCTTTTCTGGTCAATGACTTAGTTTACCTTACTTCAATCCTTCATTTTCTTGTGTGTATGAGTCAAACACTTGACTCAACTTTGGGTTGTAAGACTACAAGATCAAAATTTTGACTGCCTTTAGGTGCCATTGGACATAGGACATAAGGCAATTAAGCAGGGGCCGATACCAGGCTTCTGGGTGATCAGTGGTAGATCAAGAACACAGAGTGAAGGGGAGACACTTGGAGGAAGAGTAGTAGCTATGCTGGCAATGCAGCCCTCTTCAAGGCCAAGCAGTTTTGTCCTACAAAACAAGCTTTATCAGGGTGTCCTGGTTTCCCGTATATTATTCCCCAGTCCTCATGAGCCACTGAGAGGCCTATGATGGAAGCCCCGGACCCCCACACCCATCTTTGCAGCATGACCTCAGGATCTATCTGGCTCCACAGGGCAGGGGTCTCCTGTCCCCAGGCTATACAGTGAAATTTGCCAGGCAGGTTGCAGGGAGTCAGCCCTGCCGAAAGGCAAGCAGAAACACGAACTTCAACCAACATCAATTCCCCATTTATGCCACCGACCAGGCCCCATAAGAGCCTGCAGGATCCCTCCAGCCCATTCCCAAGAGGCTTTATTGTCCCATTTCAATTCCCCTCTACTAGTAACAGAGTCAAACCTTTGACTCTATGTCAGGTAAGAATATACAGTTGGAGCAAAAGAATTTTCCTGCCTATAGTCGGCTTGAAAAACTTCTAAACTATGGGGGTACAATGTCCCATGCTGCCCCCTGCCTCCTCTAAATATCTAAGGGAACAGGGGTAATGGTTTAAGTCTTCTGTAGCTTCTTCATAGCTGTTAAGAGGCGCAGAATCCTTGGGAGGAGAAGGAAGGGGCTGTGGGCGTTGGGTCTTCAGGGGTGTGTCTGCAGCCACTGCTTAGGTCTTGAAGACTTGGAGACCTGAAGGATTTGTCCAGTGATAAATACCCTTGACCAGCAGACAGCTCATGAGGGGGGGAGTCAATCCTTAAGGCAGACATATACAAACCAGGCCTGGGGCAAAAACTAGAACGACAGCTATAAACAGAGAGAATTAGCACAATAGAAATTGATATGAAACATTAACATTCAGGTATCTTAGCCAGCAGACTTCATCT
This sequence comes from Monodelphis domestica, assembly GCF_027887165.1. NCBI lineage: Eukaryota > Metazoa > Chordata > Mammalia > Didelphimorphia > Didelphidae > Monodelphis > Monodelphis domestica. The sequence continues at coordinate 199,910,307 of NC_077229.1, read as the reverse complement.
CCTGAAATCCTCCTCTGACAGGAATGGAACCCTTTAGGAAATTTGATTCTTAAGTTGTTTGCAGAGTTGACGTGTGATGTTTCTGTTAAAGATTATTCTTTTTCCACATTTACAAAGCAGCTATAACCACTTGAGTAACAATATTTTAAAGATGAATTTCTTTACCCTAGATCCTGAAGGAAATCCTGAAAGCTTTGGGTTATTTTTTTTCCAAGCTCAAGATCCAACTTTAATCATAGTAAATCAAGGCTGTACATACAAGCCATTTATTAATAACTCTACCTAGTACTTAAAGTATGTTCCCTAACAATTTGATAATTTTCAATTATTAACTTAATAGGTTGTTTGGGGAAATGGAAACTTTTATTTTTACAAATTGCATTATATGCTGATCATGGGAATTTGTCACAAAAGAGAAGGCAGACAGAGAAAACATTTCCTCACATCCCAAGGAACACATAGTGAGGGGCTTCACATACAGACCAAAGTTGTCACTGGCTTATGCCATCGTTATGTCACTCAAGGATTAGCAGCCTAGATAGCTAGAAAAGTTCCAGTCCAAGTTGAGCCCCAGATTGACTCTCTAACCATTACAGGATGTTCTCTGTCTTTTGTGTACTTTGTCACCATTGGATTCCAGAAGCCTTCTTTTTTCCTTAAAAGACAAGTCTTACCCATTATAGCTCAGAGAAATTCTGCTTGTCAGCAGTACAGAAACAAATTTCCATACCCTCAAACAAAGGCTGATCACTCAGTTATTCTTACTTTTTTTTTTTGGCAATAAGGAACAGGAGTGCTGAATGGAGTTGTGCCATAGTAAATATAAATCAGGGCTGGATCATCTCCTGGACCTAGGCCATCTGAAGGACTAAGACAAGGCCAAACAGGAATCTCTTCAGGGTAACTTTCTAGAGAAACTCCAGAATCATTTGTGATTTGTCAACACCACATACATTAATTTTAGAGATTATTACTCTGTCAAGGGAGCAGGCATAGCTTCTCCCATGTAGCCTGATGTGCTAGAATTTGGAAGGTTTGGAATGTAGGTAGAGGGAGTGGGGAACAGCCACTATGAAAGAAATTCCCCTTTGTGAAATTGCATCTTAAACTCTTTTTGCCCCTTCATTTTAATCTTACAGTTAGCCACACAAAAACACAAGGGATTCTGATATTTTCAGTTGTAAAGGTCTATAGAAGACAAAGGGGCATAGACCAAGAATGGCTAAAAATTCTCACCCATCCAGGTCCTGTCTGATATAAGGGCAGTTGGGAGGTCATAGCTGTTTTTCCTTCAGCCTCACTTAAATCCTGAGTATAATGATGAGGGGTGCCCTGTTGGGTGTGAGATGGTCTAGTTGTGGGAGGGGGCCCCTGTTGGGAGAGGGAGTACAGAGGGCTTGATGGGGGCACTGATGGTGAAGATGAAGGGTCTAGAGAAGGGGATGAGGAGGGTGGGGAGTGTATGGGGAAAGGTGGAGAGGGTGTGTGTGGGGGGGTTTGGGTTTCCTATTGACATAGGGAATGGTTCCTCAGGGACTTCTTGGAGCCCAGAAGGAGGAGGATTACCCTTTTCTCCTTGGGGAGGCTTGCTCTTATCTGCTCAAGAGAGTAAATTGGTTAGCAAAGCAGCCTCTGATTTTGCAGAGTAATTTTGTTCTGAAAGGCAAGCCTTCAATTTCTTAGGGGTTTGAGTAAGTAAATCAATCCAAATATCAATGCAGGGGATCTGATCAGCATAGCTGGTGTCCCGTACACCTTTCTCTGGACCACATAGGCCATGGAGAGATCTGTAGTCCCCTCTGGGGACTATTCAACCCTGAATGTGGGCCACTCCAACTCACATAAAGTGAGGAGTGTACCAGGGGAAACTTGAATTCCATAATCAGCTGCTCTATTTTTAGTCAGCTAAAAATTCTTTTTTTTAAAAACCCTTACTTTCCATATTGGAATCAATACTATGTATTGGTTCCAAGACAGAGGAGTGGTAAAGGCTAGGCAATGGGGGTTAATTGACTTTCACAGGGTCACACAGCTAGGAAGTGTCTGAGGTCAGATTTGAACCCAGGACCTCCCATCTCTGGGCCTGACTCTCAATCCACTGAGCTAACCAGCTGCCCCCTCAGCCAAAAATTCTTAAGAATACATGTTAGCAGGGTCTGAGAGTCCATTGAAGAGGACTGACCCATTATAGAAAATCACATAAAGATAAAGACCCAACATAAATCCACAAGACACACATTTAATTATACACTCATAAACCTGAGCCTAACAGCCACCTGAAGTTCCAAGAGACCTCTCAACTTAGAACAGGGCTATGGGCTTAATGCCATGTCTGGCTGCCCACCAGCCTCTACTGGATCCAGATTTCTGGAAGAGAACAGGACTCTGGAGAGAAATAGATCTCTTAGAGCAATACCAGCACTTCAGGGTATAGAACCTTTGGAGCTCTGAGAGTGAAACCAGAATTTCCAGGTAATAGAACCTATAAAGGGAAACAGACCTCTCAGAATACTCTGGGGTACAGGACCTTTAGAGCTAAATTCTGAGAGCAAAAGCAGAACTCCCAGGTAACAAAACCTGCAGAGCAAAACAGAACTCTCAGAATACTCTTAGAGCAAAACCAGAACTCCGGGGAAACAGAACCTTAAGGCAAAAACAGACCATAACTCTAGAGCAGAACAGATTACCAGAACAGATGATTCCTATACTTATCAAAATTTGTCTGGGATCTCAAGTATCAGAACTAGGGGTGGGCTCTGGAGATGGCACCACTTGTTTTCTCAGATTTCTGATCAAATCCCTCACAGGAGATGGGGATTGCATACTTTCGAGACTCCTTCACAGGCTCTGGCCTAGCTGTATACTGTGAGCCCAGAGATCTCTCCCCTACTCAAGCACAGACACACATATGCTCTTTCACAGCAGCCGTCTCCAAAGTCCTTACTTCATGGTCCTCAGCCTTGAGATCTCACCAGGGCCTCCAACTGAAGTGGTGCATTTCATAAAGCAAATCTGTTCACCCAGAAGTTCAATTTAATGAAACCAATATTTATTTATTAATATACTGATTAACAACCTACTAGCCAGGGCAAACTTTCCTAGTGAAAGTTGTGCTGAACTGAAATTACAATAGTAATTTTATTTTATTTTTTTATATGTTTTTATATGCTGCAAGATACAAAGCAAACAATGTTCATTAATGAGACATAACCTTGATGGAGCAAGAAAACCTTATTGTCTAGAAGCTATATTTGTCAGTAGCATGGGTTACAGGACATTCCATTGTATATCTTATCCTAGCCTGGCTGCTTGGTAGTAAGGGAGTTTCCTTCTCATGGATCCTGACTGTAAGCTGTTTTGATTCTTAGCTGACTGACCTTCACAGGAAAGCTCAATTCTGATTTCTACTTTCCCCAGGGAAAAATGGGTTTTATTGTCAATGACTTAGTTTATCTCACTTCAATGACCATAATTGGACTTGATCTCTAAAGTTATTTACAGCTCTAAATCTATGATTCTAGTATCCATTTAAGAAGAAAAGTAAATGAGAATAAATAACCTATCCTACATGAGACTTGGAGTGACTAAAAAATTATGACATTTGGTTTGCTGAAATTCAATAAAATGTAAATATATAAATTAATCTATATAATGGATTAATATTTATTTTAACCAAAGCTTTTCTAAAAAAGAGCCCACTGTTTTACTACCATGTGGATAACCTTTGATTGGCTGCCTATATCTTTGAAACAGGTGAGATTCACCTGTTACCATCCTTTCTGCTACCAGTGTCGATGCCAGGAATCAAACCACTGAAATGGGAAGGAAAATTCATGCTCCTTTGCTGTAACTCTGGCTGCAAGGAATGGGTCTGGGGGTGTTTCTGTATTGTTTGTCCTCAGTTTCAAGTACTGAAGGTCAGGATTGTAGATGTGGTATAGCCCACCAGCTTGGCATGGAAACCCTGAGAAGTCAGAGTGTCCAGGACTGGAGTCTGGAGAATGGTTTTGGGCATTATGGCTCCCATGCATTAGAGGAGGAAGTCTATATATTACATATTTTGAAGCAAATATGTCCTTTTTAAATGGTCCTATGTTGCATATTATTATATTTGTTACAAATGTTATTACATAAACACATTTAAAATTACTTTAATGAATTTAAATATACAAATTGTAGTACTGTAGATTATAAAATAAATATATATATCCAATGAAATATATATACATATATATAGTGAAATTTACTAATTGCAAAGTAAGTCCAGTTGGTTTTATTGATTTTTAATATTATTTGATATTAAGTTAATAGTAAATCATTTCAAGGGAGGGCATTAGGAGGGCTAAAGCAGTTAGGAGAGACAATTTTTGGAGTAGAATTTGAATTGGGCCATGAAGTTTGGTTGTGTAGAATTTAGACAGGCAGAGAGAAAGAAGGGCATTTAAATTAAGGGCAAGGTCAGCAGCCAACGCAAGGAAGCAGAAATGAGCATGGCACATTCCTGAGAATAAGGAGATTGTTTTGGCTAGAGCAGAGGGTACATATTGAAAGTACTGGGAGTTTAGATTGGAAAAGTAAAGTGGAAGCAGATAATATTAGGCTCTGAATACCAGAAAGAATAATTTCTGCTTCTATGGTCAGACTAAGAGAAGGAAGAAGTCTATGATTAGTTAATAGAAGTTTGTCTTTGAGTTTACTTTTGATTAACTAGAAAGGAGCCTCTAAATAAATTTTGGCTTTTAAGAAAATTTTATTTATTACATTAAAATTCCCAACTTAGCTCTCTTCCTTTTCTCTCCTTTCCACACTAGAAAAGGCAGCATTTGAAAAAATTTATATATGTATATATATATATATATATATATATATATATATATATATATATATAAGACTATGTCTTACTTGTTTCAATTATCAGTTCTTTCTCTGGTAGGGGCACATACACAAATAATTCTTCAAACAATATTTTTATTGATTTATTTATATGTATATATAATGTTTTCTTAGTTCTGTTCATTTAACTCTTCATAATTTCACATGTCATTCCATGTATTTTTCGTTAACCTTTTCATTTCTTACATCATAGTAGTATTTTATCACAATCCTATGCCATAACTTGTTTAGCCATTCTCCAGTTGTTATATAAAATTTTCCAAATGATTTTTATCAGAAATGTCCAGAGTTGGGAGATAAATTCTTCTGTAAGAAACAAGGAGGCCAGGGTCCCTGGATATTATAATAGAGGGAAGTAATATGTAAGAAGGGGCAGTAAAGTGAATAGAGTACCAGTCATGGAGTCAGGAAGACTCATCTTCCTGAGATCAAATCTAGTCTCAGACACTTATGACCCTGGGCAAGTCAACTATGTTTGTCTCCATTTCTTCATCTGAAAATGAGCTGGAGAAGGAAATGGCACACTACTACTCCAGTATCTCAAATAAAGGTCAAATGAAAAATGAATGACCAAAAATATATAAGAATACTGAAAAAGGTGGGAGGGGGCCAAGTTATGAAGGGCTTTAAATGCCAATACAGGGTTTTATTTTTATTTCTGGATTAGGGAGTTACTAGAGCAAGGCAACATAGTCATGTGAAGATTGGAGCAAGTCAAGCATATCACCCTTGAATAGTCCTCTGAAAATGAAAGATTAACAGCAAGGAGGAAGAATTGAGGCAGGCAGATCAACTAGTGGGCTCTTACAATAGCCCAGGTATGAAGTGATGAGGGACTGCAGCAGGGTGGTGGCAGTATCAGAAGGAGAGAAGGGGGTATATGTGAAAGATATTGAGGACAGGGCTTTGGAATCTCTGGGGGAGTTAATCCACTCAGTTTTGGAATGCTGGTTCTGGAGCTGTTCTGACTTCATTTGTGAATACAAACTAACTTAGCCCTCTACAGCTAGCAGGTCATGTTTCACATCTCATCCACGACCTCACTGTGGGTTAGCTTGTAATATCAGGGAAGTACCATTCCTTTCCTCCTCCCCTCTCCTCAACTTCCTGAAATCATTATTACAATTACAGAAAAAATTTCATTTTTTGAATGCTCTATTTTTTGACTCACCAACCCATTACTCTTCAGTTGAGGACTCTCTTTCCTAGATAACATTCCTTCTGTATGTGTTGCCTGTCCTGATTAAAGGGGACTATTAAAATATAAGTTCCCTGATATCAAAGGCTGTTTCCTTATTGTATTAAGTATAAGTACTCAGCACTTAGCAAAGTGACAGATCTGTCCTGAGCACTTATGCTTGTTATTGCTTGTTCATTTATTCACAATATATGTAAAGTATGTTACAAACCTAAAAATGCTAGAAATGTAGGCCAAAATAATAGCTAAATGGAAGTTGGAGCCAGCTAAGAGGAAGCCAGGTGGCATAATGGATAGTGCTGGTTCAGGAGTCAGGAAGACTCATTTTCCCAAGTTCAACTCTAGCCTTAGACACTTACTAACTATATGACCGTGGGCAAGTCACTTAACCCTGTTTGCTGCAGTAAAGAACATAGCAAACCACCATAGCTTCCCTGAGAAAACTTTGAATTGGATCACAAAGAGTTGTAAGAGCCTGTAATGACAAGAACAATAGATTGGAGCCAGGTGTAGAAGGCTTTAAATTCCAGGCAGAAAAGTTTCTATTTAATCCAAAATGTAATAGGAAGCCATTGAAGATTTTAGAACAAAGCAGAGTGAAGGAAAATAAGAATATAGCTTTTATTACAAAGCCTTTTCTCATTCTAACTTACAAGCCATGATCTCATAATAAATCAAAACCACAAAGCATTAGTTTCTTTGTGTCCAAGAACTATAACAGCTGTCCCAACTACCTTATAGGTGATCTAAACTAAATGGATTAACAAGTGTGAAAATGCTTTATAAACTGTAAAGTGATTTTATAAAGGTTGTTTTCTTGTTGTCGACATGGAATTTAGGAATCCCAAACTTGTGGACTAGTGGGATCTGATGAACCCCAATTTTAGATTTAGCTTGTAGATTGGAGACCCCCAAAACTTGTACTTGTTCCTTGTTCCCTAGAGAATCTACCCTGAAGGAAAATGATGACCCTGGTTGGGTGAGATATGCATATGCTAAGGACTTCTTTGTTTTAGGTAGCATCCCCTATTGTATTAAAGCCTCTCTCAGGAAGGTCAGAGTGGGCATGAACCATCCTTTAGTAACTTTGTAAGCAGCCCCTTCTCTTGCACCCTAGCTTCTAGCTTGATTGTATTTTGTCAGTGTAGTTTGAACACTCCCATTTTCCTTGTAGCCATAGTGACGTCAATCATCTTCCCCTGACCCTGGATTCCCAAAGGGTATATAGGTTCCCCAAGTTCTTTTGTTCCCAGGAGTCCATCCTGAGTCAGTGGCACTCCCAGGGGCTAGTGACCAGGGCTGTCTTGACTCTGTGCAGTCATGGGAAGCAGCTCTGTTGTCGTATTAGTAGCGCTAACCCTTTCCCCCTTGATTAAAGCGTGATTTTGACTATTTAATAGTTCTGCTGTTTTTCTAGTTGACATTGTTCAGGTTCAAGACCCCATTTGCAGATGAGGAAACTGAGGTAAACTGTGTTAAGTGGCTTGCCCAAGGTACCGAAGAGTAAATGTCTAAGGCCAGATTTGAACTTGGGAAGAGAAGTCTTCAAGCCTGGCACTCCATCTACTGTGTCAATGAGTAACAATAACAAAAACTAAGTATGACTTACTCTGTGCCAGGTGCTATGCTAATATCTAACATTCATAAAGCTTACTCTGTGCCAATTACTGTGTGAAGCACTACAATATATCATTTGAGCCTCACAACGTTTGGAGGTATAGATAAGGAAAGTGAGGCAGAGGTTAAGTGACTTGCCAAGGGTCACACAGCTAGTGTTTGGAGCCACATTTGAAATTGGGTTTTCTTTGTGTCTGTCTCTGCCTCTATCTGCCTTTCCTCTCGGTGTGAATGGCCTAGCTCTGTCTCTCTTTCGCTTTCTGTACCAAATTCTACCGGGTTCCCGGCCCAAATTCATCTCTCGCCCTACCCTTGACCTAACTCATCATGGCAGCTCCAGCTTCACTGCTTCCCGCTCCCTCGAGGACCCGTTAGATCCCAGGTGCGACCGCCTCCACGTCGGCTTCAACCAGCCACAGGCGCCCAGAAATGACGCCACAAAATAAATAAATAAATAAAAGTGCGGGAGGTGCGAAAGAGCACCGGGCAAGCGCAGTTCCCCTGTTCGACTGTAAAGGCGGTTCTTCTTTTGAAGGTATGAGCGGCGGAGGGATCGAGACCCCTCTGGGAGGCGAGGCCGCCCCGACCCCCGCCGTAGTCCCGGTGGGAGGCAGGAAACGGGACCCGCAGGGACCTGCTAGCTCTCCAGTTCACCTCATTATCAAGGGTAAGGAGTCGTCAGGGCCCCCCTTCCCCATCATTCTCCACTGCGGCCCCCGAGGACCAGGCCCGGTTTGGAACTCTGTGGCCTCCTGCCGGTAGTGGGTGGAAAACAACTCCTGCCGCCACCTCCTTCTCAGGCTTGGATTCGGCCCCTTTTCTGAACTGCACCCCAGAAGCCTCGCCCTGCCTTGCACCTTTTGCTTTTGGTGGGTTTCGTTTTGTCTGGCCGGTGAAGGAAAAGATACTTGGACCTGAGTGGTCCAGGAAGAGGCTGTTTGTCTTTCTCTTCTCTCTCCTCTCCCCGCAGTATCCACATAACACTCCTCACCGTACTACAGTCAACAATGACATTGTTAATGATGATCTATCAAGAGCCTTCTACGGGCCACACACTGGGCTGAGAGCGGAGGGTAACAAGAAAGTCAAAAGAAGCCCTGGCTCTCAGATGTTAGCTTTGCAAAGTGCTTTACTTTGATTATCTCACTTGATCAGCAATCAAGTGCTATTTCTTTCAGCCAGCCTCCCTTCTGGTCTCACAGCTCCTGAATTCCCTGCATCCACACTTCCTTGATGTCTTAGATGCAGAGTATGAAGGGGCCTCCCAATTTGCCCAAAGTGACACAAGTAGTAAATATAAGTCTGTCAGCCAACAACAAGAAATCAAGTGCTTACTATTGTGTGCCAGACTTGGGCCAAGGGATAAAAAGAAATGGGGAGAAAAAGGAGTCCCTATTCTCAGAGAGTTTAAATTCAATAAATGACTACATTTAAAAATACTAACATCTTTTAATTTAATACCCCCATCTTGTGCTTATATTATCATCCTAGTTGATTTTTGAATTTTTAAAAACTTTCATCAACTCCTATTGAGTGACGAAAGGATTACATTTGAACCACTAGGTAATTAAAAATCATTCAGAGAAAGAAATTTTGATACCTACAGAAACATTTTGACATTCCACAAAAAATGTCTAATGGAGATAGCAAAGCAATAGGACCTCCGTCAAACTGCCAGTCTAAGAAGTATCATCTGGTAAATTAAATTAAAATTAAAAATGTTATTCAAATTCAAATAAAAGCATGTGTAAAAGGCATTTAAATAAACCTTAATGTTTTTAAAAGTTGTAGCATTTATACTTCTGAAATTATTAAAGCTTAAAACTGCACTAAGACTTTCAAAGGACACTATTCAGCATAAATGGATGGCAATTTCAGAGAACCCCCTTTTCTGAGCAGGTGGAAAAAGCTTCTTGTAGAAAGTGGGATTTGTACTTAGTCTTGAAAGAAGTCAGGAAAAATAGGAGATGTAAGTGAGGAGATAGAGCATTCCAGGAATGGGAGATAGCTAGTGAAAAGACAGTGGGATGAAGTCCTATATATGTAGATTTTAAGACTATATGGTGGAGAATAAAGTGTAAGAAGACTAGAATGGTAGGAAAGGTCCAAGTTGTGAAGGCTTAAAATGCCACACATATTTGATCCCTTGGTGGTTGTTGAATTGGAGGGTGTTATGGTTCAGAATTTTGCTTTAGGGAATCATTTTGACAACTAATTGTCCAGACCTAAAACCTAGAGGTCTTGGATTCAAATTTGGTTGCATACACTTCCTACCTGTATGATTCTGGGCAAGTCCCTCAATCCCCATAGCCTAGTCCTTACCCCTGCTTTTCTGCCTTGGGGCCAATCTTCAGCATTGAGTCTAAGATGGAAGGTAAGGGTTAAAAAAAAAAAAAGGTTATCGCAATAGACCTGGGAGGTAAGAGGTGATTAAAGCCCATATAAAGAGTGGTAACTTGTGAATAGAGAGAAAGGGACATGAGAGAGATGCCATAAAGGTGGGAATGATAAGATTTGTATAGATTAAGTGTGAGTGAAAAGTTGATTATGACAATGAAATTTTGAGCCTAGATGGTGGGAAGGTGGTAATGCCTCTGACACAGTAATAGGGAAGTTGGGGGGAGGGGGGAGAGAGAATGTTGGAGCAGGGGGAGGAGAGGAAGCTAATAGGTTTTTTTGGACATGATGAATTTTATTTGAATCTCAGTCTTCTGACTCCATACCCAGTGCCCTTTCTATTCTACTGCCCTTCCTTAATTGATGTTCTCTATGGCTGCCAAATACTCCTAAATCTGTTGTCACATTTGTACAGGTCGGTCCTGAAGTCTGGACTGCTCTCCTTCACCTCTGCTTCTTGGAATTCCATGCTTCCTTTAAGGCTAAGCACAAGTGTCACCTCCTTCAAGAGTTCTTAACAGACTATTATAATTGTTCATTCATCCTCATTTTGTGCCCTCTCCACTCCAAATAAAATGAGACAAAAGAACTTCTGGGGCATAGAAGAGAACTGATCTGAGGTTAATAGCATTGTTCAAGTCACATCCCAACTCTTTTTGACTCCATTTGAGGTTTTCTTGGCAAAGATGATGCTGTGCCATGTCCTTCTCTAAATCATTTTACGAACAATAATAATTTGCCCAGGCTCACTAATCTAGTAAGTGTCTGAGGCCAGATTTGAATACAGTCTTCCTAACTCCAGGCCTAACCCTGTGTATATCTATTCTGCCACTTGTCCCTCTAAGTAATACAATACAGCTATGAAAATCTGCATTGCAAGGCTAGAGAATCAGACCATAAACTTAAAATGAAATTTTAGGAAACTGAGGAAACTAAATTTTGGGATTCAGAAAAATATGCACATTTTTATTTTTTAATAAGTTGTGGAAGGAAATTGGAATGGCTCACATTGATAACTGGGCCATTCCAATTTGTATTTCTTGGACAAATAAAATTTTTATTTCTAGGCTTAATTTTATTTGCAAACTACACATTTGTAAGACATTTCATAGAAGAGACCTAGATAGGTTAGGAAATATTGAGACCTGGATTTTGTCACTGACTGCCATTTTGGGCAAAGCAGTCACTTCTTTGAACTTCTGTTTCGCCATTTATAAAATGAAGATGCAATCAGTTTCTAAGGCCACTTCCAAGTCTAGCATCCTATAACTGTTAGAGGCTTAGGAAAATTTTAGAGAATTAACATGGAGAGATTTATGATGATCCTTTGTGTTGCTCAGTTTCTTGGGATAGTAAAGTGGTGCAGTGGATAAGAATGCCAGGCCTGGAATCATGAAGATCTGAGTTTATCAGCAGGTTCTAGCACCTTACAAAGAATGTATAAGTAGAAAATAGGAGGGCTATTCACTTAGAACAAGGGATGAATGGTAGGTAATCTGCTTGCTTCTTATTGGTATCCTTGAAATTTCAGAAGCATTAAGGAAGGCTTCTAGCATGTTATGTGGACTTCCAGTAGTAAATTTATGAGAGAACATGGACGATTTGAACAAGATAGGGAGGGATTGATGGCAATCTGCATAATCAGAGAGAGTATCCATATCAATGAATTCATAGCATCATAGGAATGTGGGAAAATATATTTATGGGGGACTAAAAGTATATGCCAATGATCAGTTATTTCTGTGTTTTTGTGTCCATTGGATAGGTAGTATGGTATGATAAAGAAGATCTTAGACTTGAAGTCATTAGAGACTAGGGTTTTGATCTGCTTCTATTAGTTACGAGATATTGGACAATTCACAGTTCTATGAGCCTCAGTTTCCTCACCTCTAAAATGAGAATAATGTACTTACAGGGATGCAAGGATCTATTCAATTCATGAGCTTTTTGTTGGTTGCCTAATATGTGCAGGAAAATTTGCTAGGTATTGAGCATATGAAAGAAACAAAATGGTCTCTTCCCTAAAGATTTTTACCTTCTGCTGTAGTAGGACCTTGGGGTTGAATACAAGCTTTTGCCCTTTATTGCATCCCCACTGCTTAGTATGGTACCTGGCACATAGTAGGCAATAAATGCTTTTTGACTGGCAGACTGGTGAGGGAGTTGTGCCAAGAATAGATTAATCTTTCTGAGTACATATCTGTGAAGGGAAAAGCACTTCCAAACACTTACCTGTATTTAAGAATTTTGTTTGTTTGTTTGTTTAAATAAACCCTTACCTTCCATCTTGGAATCAATACTATGTATTGGGCCCAAGACAGAAGAGTGGTAAGGACTAGGCAATGGGGGTTAAGTGACTTGCTCAGGGTCACACAGCTAGGAAGTGTCTGATCCCAGATTTGAACCTAGAACCTCCCATCTCTAGGCCTGGCTCTCAATCCACTGAGCTACCCAGCTGCCCCTTGTATTTAAGAATTTAATTAGGAATTTCAGGTATAATATTGTGTAATTGTTAAAAGTATTACATGAATAGGTTGATCTATAGCCTTCAGGCAAATTTCTAAACTTTAACTTTCCTGTAACTATAACTTTTCCTAAATCATAGGGATTTAAGAAAAAATCAACAAAAAGCTTATGTATTATTACTTTAGTAAGGAATAGGATTATAGATTTAGAGAAAGAAAGGATTTAGGAATCATGTAGTACACAAAGGTGTAAAACACATGGCCCTTGAATTACTGCTCCATCATTCTTAAATACAACCAAATCAGATTAAAATATAATTGTAAAATAGTGAACAAAATAAATAAGATACAATAGAAGACAGATAATATTAATATGTGATTTTTAAAAAGTCAGTATGTGGCAGTATGGTTGTTTATGATACCAGTGATCTAGGCTAACTTCCTTATTTTTATCGGTGAGAAGACTGAGGCTCACAAGGATTAAGTGACTTGTCCAAAGTCACATTAGTAATTAGGGGACAAAATTCAGGATAGAATTCAAATTTCCTGACTTCTAATCCAGTGGGTTTTTTCCCCATTGCCCAGAGTAGCATTACCAATAACCTAACTTTTATTTTGTCTTTATAGATCTGGGAGAGATTCATTCTAGACTGTTAGATCATCGACCAATTATTCAAGGAGAAACACGTTTCTTTGTGAAAGAATTTGAAGTAAGTTTTTTATTTTTGAAATATTAAAAATGCCAACTACTGGTTAAAATTCTAATTGGAGAGAGATTCTGTAAGTTTTAATTTTTCTGTGCTCAGTTCTTATGTACACAGCATGCTAGAAAATAAAACCTTTTAAGAATATAGAATAAATAAGTAAATAATATTTTAATACTTTAAAATGATTATTTTTTAAAAATAATTTTGTAGTAGAAAAAATATTGCTGGCATTTTCCAATATAGTGCTCTGCCTTTCTTCTCCCCACCTTTCAGAAACCTTGTGGTAAAAAGAAAAACAAACAGGTACATTTCTATAGATTACACCATATGTTTCATTCTTTTCTGGTAGTCTTTTCTGTGGAAAGGAGAAAAGTAAATTTCATCATCATCTGGAGGGCAGGGTGGCGCTCTGGAAAGAATGCTATAGGGTCAGTCTTGCGGCTATCTCAACTCTCCCACTTTTAATTGGTTGATCTTGGGCAAGCCACGTAGCCTCTCTATGCTTCAGATTTCTTAGATGTAGAATGCAAATATTGAACTAGATGACCTCTCTGTTCTCTTCCATAGATGTTTGATCCTGAGAGTCTCTTAATTCATCTGAAGTTCTGGTGGATTTTCGTGTTTTTGTTTTTTTTCCTTTACACTATTGTGGTCCTTTTGTATATTCTTTCAGTTTTGCTAATTTTGATCTGTACCACATAAAGTCTTTCCAAGCTCTTCTGAATTCATCTCGTTTCTTCCTTTCAAGTGCATATTTACCTCAGGCACTTTGACATTAAAAAAATTACCCATACCATCACCCATGCAGTGTCAAAGGCAAATTAAATTGTCTTCATGACTAATGCTAACTCTCTGTTTACAACATACTTACCATACTTACCTTTCCATAGCAAAAGACTAAAAACAAAGTAGGTGCTCATGTACTAGGAAATGACTAAACAGATTTTAGTCTATGAATGTAATAGAACATTGTTACATCCTTTCTTATATATTCTACACCCCTTCTACCCCAATTTTTTGCTGCAGAGAACATTAATATGAATATTTTATTATATATGGAACCACTCTTTCTGTCATGAATCTCCTTGGGATATATACCCACTTGTAAGATCATTAGATCCAAACAGATGAGCAGTTTAATGACCATTGATGGATTTCACATAGTTCCAAATTGTTTTTCTAAAATGAATGTTTGGACCAATTCACAACTCCACCAACAGAGATTAATGTGCTGTCTTCCTTCAGTCTCTCTCTCTCTTTTTAATCTTTGCCAATTTGTTGCGTGTGAGTTTAATTCTCAAAATTGTTTTAATTTCTATTTCTTATTAGTGATGTGGAACTTTTTTCTTATTGATGGTTGATCATTTGCATTTCTTCTGATGTGCCTTTTTAAATATCCTTTCATCTTAGACATTTTCACTTTAAAATGATAATTATTTAAAGGATTATTTTCCTTCTACATTCTTCACTTTAGAGGATTTATAACATACAACTATAGTTTCCAACTTGTGGGCTACCATTATTTCAGGAGGTTCATTAATTACTATGTGCATTTATCATTGTTATTTGAACATTATTTTCTTAGCCAATGGATACTAAGAGTAAGCTTAGTATCATATAAAGAACCATGCATTTTTTTACATTAAAAAGATCTTCATGCATCAAAATAATAATGACATTTACATAATACTTTAAAGTTTATAAAGTGCTTTACATATTTAATTTTATTTGAACGTAACAGTAATTCTATGAGAATGGTACTTCTGGTACAGATTGCATTTCTTATTTTATAAATAAAAACTGAGGCCCAGAGAAGTCAAATGACTTGTCCATAGACTCATAGGGAATGCATGACATAGAATTTGAATCTAAACTACATTGTGACTGGAAAAGTCTAGGAACTATTGACTTAAATTTTAGATTATTGTATGTGGTTAGGTGGTGAAGTAGAGAGAGAATTGGACTTGGAGTCAGAAAGACCCAAGTTCAAATATGACCTCAAACACTTAATAGTTATAGTAAGTCATTTAACCTTGTTTGCCTCAGTTGCCTCATCTGTAAAATGATCTGAAGAAGGAAATGGCAGACCACTCAAGTATATTTTTCATGAAAATTCCATATGGGGTCTCAAAGAACTGGACACAATTGAAACAACTGACTGTGTTTCTCAGAGCATTTATGGACATTAAAAAAATCTTAATTGGTTTTCATAACAACTTTGTAAGATTAGCAGAGCAGATATTAATTCGCTTAGGAACAATTTATTTGTTTTCTACTATTGATAAAACATGAGCAAAACATTATTCAAGGCTTTGGGAGGAGTGGAGATATAAAATAATTTCTGATCTCTTCATGGAGCTTATATATGACTTCATTTTGTAGCATGTGACCCTGTCCTTGGATCATTTGGGAAGTCAGTAATAGAGCTCAGACTAAAATCCAAGTCTCCTATCCAGTGATTTTTCTTTTGTTTTCTTGTATTTCCACTAATCTTTAAAATTTGAAGTGGCATTGAGTAAATTGCAGAGAATAAAATACTTAAAAATACATCTATATGCCTAAGCAAAGAATCCGCTGAGACCAGGAAAGATAAAATGATTTATCTGAGATAATATAGCTAATTGATGTTAGGACCAAGAATAGAACCTGAGTCTCCTGTTATGCAAACCAGTTCTCTTTCTGGTGTGGCAGTGGAGAAGGGAATGTGCAGGTGAAATGTGACCTGGAATTTAGGGCAAGAGAACTGACTTTTGTACAAGTTTGTATACAGTACTCAACTCAATCCAACTAATATTTATTAAGCAACTACTGTGTGAACTAGGGCAGGTACATGGTACAGTGGATAGAATTCTAGCCCTAGAATCAGGAAGACCTGAGTTCAGATCCAGCCTCAGAAACTAGTCATGTGACTGTGAACAAGTTACTTGACCCTGTTTGCCTTAGTTCATTTATAAAATGAGCTGGAGAAGAAAATAGCAAACCTCTCCAATATCTTTGCCAAGAAAAATACAATGGGGTCACAAAGAGTCAGACACAACAAGAACAACTGAATAACAACATATAAACCTGTAAAACAGGCACCTTCTCTCAGCAGAAACAAAAAATGATCTGTTATAGTAAGTTGAGATATCTAGAAAGATTGGAGAAAATAAGATATTACAGTATTGTCATACCTTCAAGATTTCCTAATGGAAAGACTAGTAGCAACTACAGTATAGGGGAACCTCATTATACATTATGCATTGATATATTAAATTACTTAGATGGTTCTTGGTTTAAGTTTCACATTATACTATATACAGAGAGAAGGGTTTGTAAAAAAAAAAAATTAATCTTAGTCTGTCTCCTGACTTCTAATCTAGCATCTCCATCTACCTTTTGGACATCTCTAACTGTACATTCTATAGAGACCTTAAGCTCAACATGTCCAGAATAGAACTCATCTTTCCTTCAAACTCTTCCCCTTTCCCTAATTTCCTTGTTACTATCAAGGGTAACCGCACCCCCCCCCCCAATATTCCCAGTCACCTAGGCTCACACAACCTAGGTGTCATCTACATCTTTCATTTACCACCACTCCCTCTCCTCTCACTGCCCCTTCCAAATCCATTCAGTTGTCAAGTCCTGTTGACCTACCTTCATAATATCTCCTGTATATGCCTCCTCTCTGATTTTGCTACCAAACTAATGCAATCCCCCATCCCACACTAATGTGGGCCCTTATTGACCAAGCCTAGACTATTGTAATAGTTTCTTGGCTGGTTTCCTTAACTCAAATTACTTCTCACTTCAGTCCATCTTATATTCACCTGTCAAATTCAAATGTGTGTGCGTGTGTGTATCTCTATCTCCCTATCTTTTCAATAAACTCTTGTGACTCCATGTTACTTTCAAGATCAAAAATAAAATCCTTTGTTTGGTTTTTAAAGCCCTTCATAATATAACCCCCTTCTGTCTTCCCAGTCTTCATACACTTTGTTCCCCTTCATGAACTCTGCTATCTAGTAACACTGACTTTCTTAATGTTCCTGAAATAGACACTACCTCCCACCTCTGTGCATTTTCATTGGATGACTCCAATGCCTAGAGCTCTCTCCTTATTCCCTAGTCTCCTTCATGTGTCATCTAAAATTTCAACTCCTCCAGAAGCTGTTCCTATTCTTCCTTATTCCTAGTACCTTCCCTTTGAGATTTTTCAATTTAACCTTGTATGTATCTTGTTTATTCATAATTGTTTGAATGTTGTGGCCCCCTCTTTATATTGTGAGCTTCTTGAGACCATGAATGTTTTTTTTTATCTTTCTTTTTAAAAAAACCCCACTGCTTAGTACAAGAATTAATACACAGTAAGTGCCTAATAAATACTGCTGAAAATGGTACTTAATAAATACTTAGTGACTAGTGAAAATAAGTTTGTAAGGGCAATGCTTGCTAAAGAAAATACACTTTAAAAATATATATTCTTTATCTTCCATCTTAGAATCAATACTATTCTATTGGTTCTATGGCAGAAGAATGCTAAAGACTAGGCAGCAGGGATTAAATGACTTACTCACAGTCACATAGCCAGGAAATGCCTGAAGCCAAATTTGAACCCAGGACTTCTTATCTCTAGGTCTGACTCTTTCTCCTCTGAGCCACCTAGCTGCCCCATAAAGAGGATATTCTTGTAAAACTTTGGAAAATGTAGTCATAATCAACAATTATATCAATTATAAATAATTATCATTTTGTTTAAGGAGCTACTAAAATGCTACAATTTAAAAAGACTTTAATTCCATTTATTGTCAGTCAACAAGCATTTATTTAATACTTAACATTTTCCAGGCACTGTGCTAAAGATTAAGAATACAGAGGAAAAGTAAAAACATGGTTCTTGAATCTTATATTCTAATGTAGTAGTAGTATGGTAGTAGATGAAAAAAAGGCCTCTTGCAGAAAAGTAGAACTTGAGCTTAGTCCTGAAGGAGGCCAGGGAAGCCAGGAGGTAGAGGTAAAGGAGTAGGATAGTCTACAAATGGAGGACAACTAGTGAAGAGGTATAAAGTCTGCAGATGGGATGACCTATTTGGGGACTAGCAAGTAGGTCATTGTTGGTAGATTTTTATAGTAAGAGAAAATAAGTAAAGGGTATAAAGACTGGAAAAATAGGAAGGACCTAAATTATGAAGGGCTTTAATTAACCAAGATTTTATGTTTGATCCTTGATGGGGGGAATGCTTAGACCTGTACTTAGGATTTTGGATGGTGTTATTGGAAGGATGGTTTTTATTTTGAAGAGACTTGTGGCAAGGAGACAAACTAGAAGGCAATTATTTAATTCTCTAGGCAAGAAATAATGAGAGCCTATGTCAAGCTGGTGGCTGTGTAAATGGAGTAGAGACATTTGTGAGAAATGTTGTGAAGGCAGAATCTTGGCAACAGATTCAATATATGGGGTGAGTGTGAAGAGTTGAAGATGACATTAAGATATTGAGAGTTAAGTATAAGAGTAATAGTAAGCCTTCATTAATATTAAGGAAATTGGGAAAGGAAGAGGGTGTGAGGGGAGAGGTGAATTCTATTTTGGACATGCTGGGTTTTAGATGTTTATGGGATATTCATTTCTAGATGTACTAGATGTTCAAGAAGCAGTTAAAGATGTGAGGTATCTGACTCTGGAGAAAGACTTGAGCTTTATGTAAAGATCAGAGAATCATCCAGAAATAGATGATAACTGAAGACATGGGTGCTGCTGAAATCACAAAAAGAGATAATATAGAGAATAGAAGAGGGCCCAGGACAAAGTCTTGGGGGACATCTAATGATAGGAGATGTGCCCTTGTTGGAGATATATCAAAGATAAGAAAAGAGCGAGGAGAGAACATTCCAAAAATCTAGAGAGAAAATTTTTCAAGAGAAAAAGATAATCAACTGTCAAAGCCTGTAGAGAGATCAAGAACTATGGATTTTTTAAAACCCTTACCTTCTGTCTTAGTAACAATTCTAAAATAGAAGAGTGACAAGGGCTAGGCAAACTGGTTCAAGTGGCTTGTCCAGGGTCACATAGCTAAGAAGTATCTGTGAGATTTAAAATGGTTGAGGTCTTAAACTGTAGTGATTAAAATAGTGGAAGATATAAATTGTGATAGATATAAGAGAGGGTGAGTAAATTTGACCGCAGAAATATGTTTCACTACAGTGTCTTGGGTTTTAAAATCAAATATAAGGTGGTTGCCAGGGAAATATTCCCAATTATTCAAATACCCAAGTCAATTGGGTTTTATAGAGATTTTAATTAACAATAAAATGAGTAATCAAAGAAAGAGAGAGAGAGTAAGAAAGGAATAAGTATGAAGGGCCTCAAAGCCAATATGGCCTAGACCTGAGTCTTAAAAGAGTAATCAGTCAGTTTTTTATAACTCGCCATAAGATCTGTCTAAGTAAGGATTTCTAATGACACCAGGCCAGCAGCATCTCAGCTGCTTTCACCAGCTCCCTCCTCCATCTGAATGTTTCAGAATCAGTCTCCTCAGAATGAGTCTCTCCATATCTGAGGCCATATTTGAACCCAGATGCTCCTGACTCCAGGCCTGGCGTTCTATCCACTACCTAGCTGCTACCTAGCTGCCCCAAGAAATATGGACCAAGTAAAGTCCATGAAGTTTGGCAATGTAAAGATCCTTGGAACCTTGAGAGAAGGCAGTTTCTTCTGAATGTTAAAAATGTAAACAAGATTGCAGAGGACTTTAGAAGGGATTGAGAGGAAAGGAAATGGAGGCATCAGTTTCAGACTGAGAAACATTAATTTCTCAAGGTGTTTAGCCATTAGGAGAAGGTGAAATATAGGATTGTGTCTCTAGCTGGAATGGCGAGTTCATGGGATGAGGGAGATGTGGATATGGTTTTAGGCATCAGGAAAACAGGTAATAGTGGGACCTAGAAAATTAATGAGAGTAGGAATGAGAAACACATTCTGCTAGAGAAGATGGGATGGAATTGAATCACATGCAAAGGTAGAGGAGTTTGCCTTGGCAAGGAGAGGCCACTTCACATGAGATAAGAGTGAAAGATGATACAATGGAGGAAGGTATCTGAGTTTATGAACTGAGGAGTAGTTGAGAAGTCAGTGTTCTTGGCAAATGTCCTCAATTTTTTTTTTTTTAGTAAAACATGAGACAAGGTTTTGAGCTGAGAGGCTGTACAAGATGCCATGGGAGCCTTGAAAAGGCTTGTAAAAATTGCCTTAGTAGAGTGAATTTATTATTGCATGTGCATAAATGTAATCAAACTCCATTTTAAAAATAAATATTAAGAATTTCAAAATTTTAGATCAGCCTTACCTGTATATTATTACAGATTTCTTCTCCCATCTGAATCAACTTTTGTTTTCTATCTGCTGTACACATTAGAATAAAAGAAAAAAAAATAAAAGCTCTCACAGAACCTTAAGATTTATATGTAACTTTAGAAAAATTGATCTAATTTTTAGTCTAGTCTTTAACATACTTTGTTAAAATTTGTTCAGATGCTTGAGACTAAAGAAAGAAAAACATTATTCCTCATAATTGTAATCATTGTGGTGCCATTTTAATTAATTTAAAAAAACATAGTATAACCACCAAGTAGTCCATGTGATCCATGGTTTATGGACAGGTCAAACTGATATAAATATATTTCTCACTCTTTTCTATTTATGTTTATTAGATTTTCTAATAAATTGAAATTAA